>NW_014577270.1:399966-402742 GCF_000485595.1 Priapulus caudatus | reverse complement strand
CTCTCTCTCTCTCTCTCTCTCTCTCTCTCTCTCTCTCTCACACACACACACACACACTTTCTCTCTCCACCTCTCCATCTTTTCATCTCTCTCTCTCTCTCTTTCTCTCCCTCTTTCTCTAACTCATAGTCTCTAAGTCATAGTCTCTAATTCATAGTCTCTCGCTCACTCCCTCCTCTCTCCTTCTCTCTCATTCAACTCGGCTGCAGGGCGTGCCTTGTCGGTTCTCGTAGATTCTAACTCGCTGATGGTCTCGCATTATTAACGCTTAGCTTTTGTCGAGCACGACTATGGCTGTAGAGTCCGTGGCAGTGATAAATGAAGCGACTGATCGTGAGCTGCATGCCTATCACTAGCCAGCAAGCTAGTATAGTGTGTATTAGTGTGGCGCAGGGCGCGAGCTAGCTCTAGAACTATTGCCTTTCGCTCTGCCACTACGCCTACTGCCACTGCCACTGCTAGTGCCACTGCCAGTGCCACTGCTACTGCCACTACCACTGCTACTGCTACTGCCACTGCTAATGCCACTGCTACTGCTACTGCCACTGCCACTGCCACTGCCACTGCTACTGCCACTGCTACTGCTACTGCTACTGCTACTGCCACTGCCACTGCTACTGCTACTGCCACTGCTACTGCCACTCCCCTTCGCTCTACACAGGCAGTGCCACAGCCACAGCCTGTGGCAGAGCGAAGGACTATAGTTCTACAGCTAGGCGTGAGCATGCTGAATCAGTGCGGGCCGTGATTATCTCAAGCTTAGTAACGTATAGTATGGATGTGAGTGCGTGTGTGTACGTGGAGGTGGGTCTTTGTTTGCCTCGTGTCTTTGCCAGCGTCGCTCTCTCGTTGCGTTCACGATCTTGCTCTCTCGCTCTCGCTTACTCTCCCTCCCTCTCTCCCGCACGCTCTCTCTCTCCCTCTCCCCCTCTCTCTCCCTCCCCTCTCTTTCTCTCTCTTTCTGTCTCTCTCTCTCTCGCACTCGTTCCGACCGTTTTCATATTTCTATCTCGCTCGCATTTTATTTTACCATCTTCCCTTCTCTTCATCTCTTCTCGCTCTGTGATCCCCCCCCCCCAACACACACAAGGACATATCACTCGCTTACGCCGTCGTGTCCCTTCCCCCTATCGTCCCCGCGGAGCGCTCATGGGTACTCCTGTTGAGATCTGGCCATTTCTCTCGAGATCCCTTTATTGCGGTTGTCGGGGTAGTTTATTTGCCGGGTCAAGCTGCATGCTGCGATGCAGTAGCTTCCTTCGTATTCCCATCAGCGCTAGACGAGAGGGTGCCCCGCCACTGGGGGGAGGGGAGCGGAGGGAATGGGAGAGGGAGCGCGGAGAATGGAGGGGAGAGGGATGGGGAAGGGAGAGGGAGAGGAGAGGGAGAGGAATGCAGAGGAAGGGGAGCGGAGGGAATGGGGAAGGGAGCGGAGGGCAAGGGAGGGGAGAGGGAGGAGAAGGCAGAGAGAGGGGAGGGAAGGGAATGGGAAGGGTGAGGGATGGGAAGGGAGAGGGAGGGGAGAGGGAGGGAAAGGGACGGATAGAGTATGCGATTTAGGATGCTGTGTGAAGTGTGTGGGGGTGGAGGGCAGGGTAGCATGGAAGGACCTTGGTTCCGTGTATGTTTGCTTATTAGACGATTGATTAGACGACGCCGCCGAACACGAAATTAAGATCGTAGCGTATGATTGATGCGCGCATGTGACAGCTGTGTATGCAGCGCTAGAGTTAGTAGTGTTAGAGTAGAGTAGAGTAGTGTTAGTGTTAGAGGGTGTTTACTGCACGCTGCAGAGATGCCAACCACTACGATTTATCCGTATTTTATACGAATTTCTATTCCTTTTGCACCATTACGACCAGTTTGTATTACGAATTTCACTGTGATCGAATTTTGTTGTTGTCAATTATTGTCATTTTTTGTCTATTTATTGTCATTTTTGACCCTCAAAATGCAGGAAATTGCATCTCAGCATCAAAAAAATCTCCGGGGGGGCATGCCGGACCCCCTAGCATACTCGGGTCACTACGTGACCCTCGAACTACTAATTTGATGGCCAGCATGCCGGACCCCCCTAGCAAACTCGGGTCACTACGTGACCCTCGAACTACTAATTTGATGACCAGAAACTACAGATTGCTTCAAATAATATGTGTTGGCATCTCTGAATTGCTGGGGCTTACATGTAAGCAGTGATGTGACTACAGGCTATGGCTGCGGGGAACGAAATCATATCAGGAGTGAATAATAATGGGTACACTCGCAGTAAAGTGTGAGAACAAATTGACATGTACAGGGCTAGTTCTGATGTCATTTTTATTGGATTTCACGTAATAAATCATCGGTAAATTTGAGCATGAAATGTCGAATATCTTGTGTTTCGAGCGAGTCGTACTCCTCTATTATTGTACACTCCAACTATATACGATAATATACAGATTGCTCGCCCTGTTCGGGTTAGGGTAGTCCCGAGATTCACAGTCCACTAGCTGTGAACGTCAGGTCATGGTCTGAAGGGACAACCTCACGCTGAACGTGCTAATGTAGGGGCAGTAAATCTATGAAGCCAAAGGCGCCTGTGTGTGTGCGTATTTACCTCCGCGCAAACGGAGGTCATGCAATCGCTCTCGTGTGTGTGTTCGTGTGTGTGTTCGTGTGGTGTGTGTTCGTGTGTGTGTTCGTGTGTGTGTTCGTGTGTGTGTTCGTGTGTGTGTTCGTGTGTGTGTGTGTGTGTCCAGTCCGCGCGGCGCGATCGATAGCGCGTCGAGTCGGCGAG
>NW_014577270.1:394675-399309 GCF_000485595.1 Priapulus caudatus | reverse complement strand
TCTCTCTCTCTCTCTCTCTCTCTCTCTCTCTCACACACACACACTTTCTCTCTCCACCTCTCCATCTTTCATCTCGCTCTCTCTCTCTCTCTCTCCTCTTTCTCTAACTCCCCCTCTCTCGCTCACTCCCTCCTCTCTCCTTCTCTCTCATTCAACTCGGCTGCAGGGCGTGCCTTGTCGGTTCTCGTAGATTCTAACTCGCTGATGGACTCGCATTATTAACGCTTAGCCTTTGTCGAGCACGACTATGGCTGTAGAGTCCGTGGCAGTGATAAATGAAGCGACTGATCGTGAGCTGCATGCCTATCACTAGCCAGCATGCTAGTATAGTGTGTATTAGTATGGCGCAGGGCGCGAGCTAGCTCTAGAACTATTGCCCTTCGCTCTGCCACTACGCCTACTGCCACTGCTACTGCTAGTGCCACTACGCCTACTGCCACGGCCACTGTCAGTGCCACTGCTACTGCCACTGCCACTGCCACTGCTACTGCTACTGCCACTGCCACTGCTAGTGCCACTGCTACTGCTACTGCCACTGCCACTGCCACTGCCACTGCTACTGCCACTGCTACTGCTACTGCTACTGCTACTGCCACTGCCACTGCTACTGCTACTGCCACTGCTACTGCCACTCCCCTTCGCTCTACACAGGCAGTGCCACAGCCACAGCCTGTGGCAGAGCGAAGGACTATAGTTCTACAGCTAGGCGTGAGCATGCTGAATCAGTGCGGGCCGTGATTATCTCAAGCTTAGTAACGTATAGTATGGATGTGAGTGCGTGTGTGTACGTGGAGGTGGGTCTTTGTTTGCCTCGTGTCTTTGCCAGCGTCGCTCTCTCGTTGCGTTCACGATCTTGCTCTCTCGCTCTCGCTTACTCTCCCTCTCTCTCGCGCGCGCGCTCTCTCTCTCCTCATCACCCCTTCTCTCTCCCTCCCCTCTCTTTCTCTCTCTTTCTGTCTCTCTCTCTCTCGCACTCGTTCCGACCGTTTTCATATTTCTATCTCGCTCGCATTTTATTTTACCATCTTCCCTTCTCTTCATATCTTCTCGCTCTGTGACCCTCCCCCCCCCCCAACACACACAAGGACATATCACTCGCTTACGCCGTCGTGTCCCTTCCCCCTATCGTCCCCGCGGAGCGCTCATGGGTACTCCTGTTGAGATCTGGCCATTTCTCTCGAGATCCCTTTATTGCGGTTGTCGGGGTAGTTTATTTGCCGGGTCAAGCTGCATGCTGCGATGCAGTAGCTTCCTTCGTATTCCCATCAGCGCTAGACGAAAGGGTGCCCAGCCACTGGGGGGAGGGGAGCGGAGGGAATGGGGGAGGGAGCGCGGAAAATGGAGGGGAGGGGGAAGGGAGAGGGAGAGGGGAGGGAAGGGTGAGGGATGGGGGATGGGAAGGGTGAGGGATGGGAAGGGAGAGGGAGGGGAGAGGGAGGGGAAGGGACGGATAGAGTATGCGATTTAGGATGCTGTGTGAAGTGTGTGGGGGTGGAGGGCAGGGTAGCATGGAAGAACCTTGGGATGCTACATGGGTGTGGGTGTGGGGGAGGGACGTAGACTCTTTTTTTTGGATGCCGTGGGTGTTCAGGGGAGAGGAGGGTAGCATGCTATAGTGCGTGGGATATTATGTGGGGTGGTGGGTGTGTGCGCGGGGGCGGGGAGGGTAGCATGCTATAGTGCGTGGGATATTATGTGGGGTGGTGGGTGTGTGCGCGGAGGCGGGGAGGGTAGCATGCTATAGTGCGTGGTATATTATGTGGGGTGGTGGGTGTGTGCGCGGGGGCGGGGAGGGTAGCATGCCTCGATCACAAGCATTGTCTGTTGTCTTCAGCGTGTTGTGTTGACTCCATTAGCAGAGCAAATCACTTCTCTCTAAAGTCCTTGTTTAAATATTGGAAGAGTGGAGACTGAATCATAATCTGGCTCGGCTATTGTGCGCGACGGTAATGAAGCTAACTGATTGGCAAAGCCCTTATGTAGGCTGATGCATGCACGCGCACCAAATCATGCACGTATGCCCACGCGTAACGACACACGCGAGCGCGCTGCACGCATGCACGCACACACATGCACGCACGCATAAAAACGCGGGCACGCACAAACACACACGCGCACGCACGCACAAACACACGCAGACACGCACCTACGCAAGCTCAAACAAACACACGCACGCACAAACATACACACACAGACGCACAACGAGTAGGTCCCGGAAATGACCACACAGTTAGTGCACAGCGAACAGCCACCCACCACCCGCCAAACTAGTAATTATCCACAAACGCTAGAGATGCAAATGACTGCTACCGCAGCTGAATGGAGCTCTACACAGCTCTTGGGCACAGGTTGGCATTCCACCAAACACCACATACCATCAATCTGACGCGTGCAGTGTACATACACACTGCGGTTATGGCCACAGGCACTTGGGACAGAGTCAGTTAAAACTGAAAATAATATGAACGCACATTCACAAATACTATTTCTCACTTACTCACTTATAATGGCGACACAGCACACTCGCAGCGCGGGAGCGTTCTGCCTTAGTTTTTGTGAAAGAAAGTTTATATACAGTGACACAACAGTGGAAGTGTAATTGAGACGTAGTATTTGTGAATGTGCGTTCATATTATTTTCATTTTATACTGACTGTCCCAAGTGCCTGTGGTTATGGCCCCCACATTATGGCACAGTTGATGATCCAGACCACTGATGAGAGTCAATAGCACGAAGCCACTTCCCACTGTATATATACATGAGTAAGGGCTTCACACCGTGTGTGGGCTCACGCCTGTGGCTCTGTCCTGACTGCCTTGGCTTACGCTGGGAGCGCAGTCGGGGCTGGTGAGCAGGAACGTGTGTGCGTGTAAACATTGACTCTCATCCGTCTCGTGCTGCGTCGCAGGAGCTTGCGTCGTTTCATTAAGAAAATGATGGTAAATCAACAGAAATTGTATTTACTACCAACGTCTATTGATGTACTCTCTATCGCCTAATATCGCCTAATAATTCTGTAGAAATGCCGTTGGAATGGTCCCGTGCAACACACAATCGCACCGCACGCACGAATCTCTGCACAAACTCCACAGAAATGCACTTTCTCTTGGGTTTTCTCTATATTTTTGTTATTTGTGCGTGGGATTGTGTGCTGCAGCGGAGCATTTGACCGGCATTTACGTGGAAATATTAGGCGGTAGAGAGTGCATAAATAGGTACTCTTTGGTAGCAATTGAGTAAATTCAGTGTCTGTTTTTATTTACGATCATTTTCGTTATTGGGACGACGCAAGTGCCTGTGTGGTGCATACATGCACCGTTATCAACCTTCCTACTCTAGCAACGGCGTCTGAATTCACGCCAGACGCATGATAGCTGCTGACTGCCATGGCGCCCGTCGCCATGGCAACGCATCCACGCCGGATTCGTCACGCCGCCAGTCATATCCTTGTGTGGAAGTACTAATGAGGGAAAGAGGAAAGCGAAGCTAGGGTGGAAAGTAGTGCAGTCGGATCTCCCCGTATACCGACAACCCTCGGGACCGTCCATTTAGTTTGAAGGTTTTCTATGAAGTTCATATTATAGGGGTCGTGTGCATCTTACCAGGGGTTAATAATGAATAATGAAAATTTGTCATTATTAACTCTTCAACATGTCTCGGATAGTGTTGTGATTTCACAAAATTGTTCGGATCCGATCAACGTGAGATTAGGTGTTGAGGGCGGTCGTTATTTGGAGTGTTGGAATAAGCATTTGGGAGTAGGAACTGCATAAGCTTCATAACGGATGGGATTCATATTTATATATATATGGTAAAGATCTAATAATAGGTATTATTAGCTCTTGATATGGTTTACGACGTGGGTTCATATCCCCCTTACAGCATGGCATCCCCATCGCCAAGCACGCGTGCATCCTAGCTTTAGAACTATAGCCCTTCGCTCTGCTACATGTGCAGTAAGGAGAGGACTAGCTTTAGAACTATAGCCCTTCGCTCTGCCACAGGCACAACCATAGCGAAGGGCTATGGATCTAGAGCTAGCGTGCATCCATGATCGGACGCTGCAGCGAGTTGTGCGTATGGCTTCCTTGCTCGGATGAGATAAGAGCGGACGAAGATTAGTGATGCACGCGCACATTACCGTCCCGGTGTTTTTCTTTTCTTTTCATTGCTGAATTGCGACGTGATTGCGCTTCGTTCAACAAATTGAAGCCAAAGTGAATCCGCGTGGTGGTATTATGCGCAGCTTCTTCTTCACGAAAGTCCGAGTCGGATCCGAAGTGATGAACATTGCGTACGCATACATAGATACAGCATCTGCGTGCTGGATCCGGATCCGGCATTCACCCCCCCCTCCCGATATGTTTACAGAAGAATATCCCAATATAGTAGCGTCTGACACTGATCTTATAAAGTTCTAATTAATACATGAAATGATTAACTTCTAATTAATAAATGATCTCATTAATTTCTAATTGCGCACTGCCCGCCCACCAGTAGCAGCGACAGTCGGCCTCACTGCGGAGAATGGTTGAGCACGTCTTTGATTGGCGTAGGTTAGTATGCACTAGTACATATATATATATATATATATATATATATATATTTATATGCCAGATATAAGATGCCAGAGT
>NW_014577270.1:387520-389958 GCF_000485595.1 Priapulus caudatus | reverse complement strand
GCTAATGAGCTTGTAAACAACGATGGCAGGACACCGGAACGTGTGTCCTCACAATGTAACAGATTGCGGTTCACACGCTGACGCACGCACGCACGCACGCACACGCAAGCACACGTACGCACGCACGCAGACACTGGCATACGCACACACTCGCATACGCAAGCACACCTACGAACTCGCACCACTGATCTCTACTATACTAACGTTAGTACGTTATATTTATATACAACGTACGTATATATATATATATACTACTACGTTATATAGTAGTATAATATAGTAGTAGTATAGTAAAATAGTAAAATAGTAGTATTATATAGTATACTTAGTATAGTAGAGAGCAGTGATTCGCACACACTCGCATACGCACTATCAATCTAGCGCTCTAATAACTGCTACGTAACCTTGCGTTGCGGTCAAGTACGGCTGCTAAGGCTGGCTACTGTTTACAGATTACGCACTGATAATTTCACCGGATTAATGCGCGCTATTTATCCTAGAGATTTCGGAAGAATGGTGATACAATGGCCATAGCTGTTGTAACACTCACTACTCCAGCTTTCAGTGTGCGTGCGTTTCACATGCATTTATTCGTGTTTCTGCGACGTGCCATTATTATAGTTAGTGTTTAACATGAGCAATAAATCACTGAAAATTGATAAAAATGACGTTTTATATGGATGATGTCATAACTTGCGTTGCCTCTCGCGAGATGATGACGTCATTGTTATTGCCGTTATATTATCACATCAAGTTTATTTTTTACGCGCATCACGCTGGGAGCTTTTAATGGAAGTGATTTTATATTAGTCTCTTGCTAGTATTCAACTGTAAAAACTTTTTATGTCGTATACATAATGCATAATCCAACTGAAACTAATAGCATGTGCTGACATATTGCGTTTTTCAGTTTAATGACTAAAAAGCATGTAAAATGGCAGTTTATCGCATGAAGAATTAAATTTTATTATAACTTGCCTCGTCACCGCGCGCGATAGTACATGCACCGGCATCATCCGATACGGATCTGAAAGACGGGTGGTGGGAGGAGGGGGGTAGTGATAGTCTACCACACGATTACATACATATGAACATTTCAATAGTAAAATAATGGTAAATATACACGCAATGTATTTACTACCAAAGTCCTAATGTTTCTCCCTTTCGCCTATTATTGCCGATAACTTCCTATAAATGTTGTTCATATGCTCCGCTGTACACCGGACGCACGCCGATGTGCACAAACAACAAGAATATATAGAGCTCTCTATATATCGTCGGGCAAGCGACCGCCGCCGCGTTTTATTTTCCCGGCTGTAATTTTTAATTGCTGTCTTGCAGGCTGTCAGAAAGTTGATGTGCGAGATTAGTTTTCGATCGCTGCTTTGAGTTATTGCGTTTGCTTGAACGCGTGCGCGCACACAAGCGCGCGCAAGCACTCACGCACGCACGCAGTCATGCAAGCGCGCGTGCACGGACTCACGCAAGCGCGCACGCAGGCACACACATCGCGCACGCAGGCACATCAGACCCCCAGACTCCTGTGGATTAGTTCGGCCGACGAGAAAGATCATATAACTACTTCCACGACAGTTCTCGCAGATTTATGAAGGGATTTTATATATATAATATCCACGTAAAGGGCCTGACATACACGGTAATGTCAGCTAGCACGTACAATGCGGGCCGCACATAGAGTGGCACCGTACGTCCATGTTGCGTCAACGATGCCTTCGTGGGCGCAGGCACGGAGGCGTTGGTGTCAGTCTAGGCGTCACCGTGGACGCGAGAGACGCAGAAATCGGATCGCATCAAAAATTTGTGCCGGAAGTGAGTCGGCCCGATGCGGAAATGAGCTGCGAGTGTCGCAGACACGGCGGGCTCTGATGCAGACATACAGACAGGCAGGCAGACAGGCAGGCAGGCAGTGACACATGCACATTGACGAACGCATGCCCGCATACACGGAAAAACACACGCGCACAGCTACACGCACTCCTGCACCGACAGTAACACACGCAGACACATGCACGCACGCACGCACGCACGCACGCACGCACGCACGCACTCACGCACGCAGACACGCACGCACGCACACACAAAGACACACACACGCGCGCATGTACACACGCACGCACGCACGCACGCACGCAGACACACACACGCACACACGCACGCATGCACGCACGCACACACGCACACATGCTCCAGGTTTGCGCACTTAGTAGCTTAACTGTTGTGTCGGCATTGGTCGCGGTGACACGTAAGCCTTATGGATGGCATTCCTGCTCACAGTAAACCTGTGACAAGTGCGCCTGACACAGGACATACCTGCTCACAGTGAGCCTGTGACAAGTGCGCCTGACACAGGACATACCTGCTGACAGTAAACCTGTGACAAGTGCGCCTGACACAGGACATACCTGCTCACAGTGAGC
>NW_014577270.1:382559-384126 GCF_000485595.1 Priapulus caudatus | reverse complement strand
AGAGAGAGAGAGAGAGAGAGAGACACAGAGAGAGACCAGGCGTTGAGTGGATATTGCAGTAACGAGCGCGATGGTTGGCGGTGTTCGTTGTCACAGATGAGGTGCGACCGTCTAGTACGACGCAGCTGTTAGCAGCGCCACCTACGCACGTGACAAACGCCAAAGTTGTTTCAAGAGCTGCTGGGATCATATCGGGTTGACGTGCTACTGAATATTGATAGATACACGTTCTCCCACTCTCACCCCACACCCCNCATCTCTCCTTTCTTCTCTTCTCCCCCTCCCTCTCTCTCTCTCTCCCCCTCCCTCTTTCGCTATGCTCTCCGTTGTCGCGTGGTGCCCGAGGGAATATTCTCATGTCAAAGCACAGTTTTTCGAGCTCGTGCATGCAGTCGTGCCAGAATTGTGCTCGTCGATCAGAGAGAGCACACGCACGCACGTACGCACGCACGCACGCGCGCACGCACGCACGCACGCGCGTGAGAAAGAACGAGAGAGCGAGAGAGAGAGATAGCGCGAGTGCGAGTGAGAGAGAGAGAGAGCGAGAGAGAGCGATAGCGGGAGAGAGAGAGAGAGAGAGAGAGAGACGAGAGAGAGGAGAGAGAGAGAGAGAGATGAGAAACGAGCAGAGTGTCGTGTCGTGAGAGAGAGAGAAGAGAGAGAGAGAGGAGAGAGAGAGAAGAGAGCGCGCGGTGAGAGAGAGGAGGAGAAGAGAGCGAGCAGAGAGAGCGAGGAGAGAGAGCGTGAGAGTGAGAGTGGAGAGAGAGAAGAGCGTGAGGTGGAGAGAGAGAGAAGGAGCCGGAGAGCGAGAGAGGCGAGAGAGAGCGTGAGAGTGAGAGCGAGAGAGAGGCAGAGAGAGAGAGAGAGAGAGAGAGAGAGAGAGAGAGAGCGTGAGAGCGAGAGAGAGAGAGCGTAAGAGTGAGAGAGCCTCTCCATCGAAGATTATCCAAGAGAGGCACAGAAAGAGAGAGAAAGCGAGAGAACTGCGAGTGCACTCGAGTTTTTTCTCCGCCAGAAAGAGGGAGGGATAACCGCCTCCGTTGCCGACAAAGGAAGCCGCGGCGCCGCCTCTGTCGGCAAATCTTGCAGTTTAATAGTGTCGCGCGACGGGCGCGTAATGGGGCGCGGGCGGCCTGAACCCGATTCCCATAATCCCCATGCAGTACCTGACGCGAATACTGCGCCNCTCTCTCTCTCTCTCTCTCTCTCTCTCTCTCTCTCCTCTCTCTCTCTCTCTCTCTCCTCTCTCTCTCTCTCTCTCTTTCACCCGCACACTCTCTTTCTCTAAGTGGCTCAGTTTAGCGCCGGAGGAGGGTAGAACCGCATTTGCGTCCGGTCACCTAGGGTTGCCCCTGCCACGCGATCACCACCCTCCACCCGGCTGCCCACAGCCATCTAGGGATTCCCAGAGCCCAGGTGCAGCCGCATTCAGTCACTCGCCTGCCGTACCCTCTACCCATTGCCCCCCCCCACCCATCTATCCAGGTTTTGCTCTTGGCACCCATGCACTCGCCCGCCATTCAGAGGTACCTTCTATTTATTGGGTCGCAGTAAACCCCGGGCGTTT
>NW_014577270.1:380740-381029 GCF_000485595.1 Priapulus caudatus | reverse complement strand
GAGCGAGAGAGAGAGAGAGAGAGAGAGAGAGAGAGAGAGAGAGAGATCTGTGTGAATGCTGCGTCGACTTAATTGCTATCGTCGGCTCTCACGTCAGAATGTCATCATGTTTTGGCGACGAAGGTGTGAGTGACACAAATTTCCGCATTATCAAACATGAGATTCCATCTCGTGTCGTGCACGTATATATATGTATATCAAGAGTTAATAAATACCTAATAATAATAATAATAATAATAATAATAATAATAATAAGAGCTAATAATAAATAATAAGGTATTTATTAGTT
>NW_014577270.1:378180-379082 GCF_000485595.1 Priapulus caudatus | reverse complement strand
GAGAGAGAGAGAGAAAGTGGAATAAAGGAAGTCAACGGAAAAGTGACTTTATTTACGTGCTCGCCTACTTACGCAAAAGAGCTGGAGAGATGCGAGAGAGGAAAAAAGAGAGAAGAAGAACGAGCTAGTTTGAGTGGGTGCAGGTAAGGAGTAGAGTGGCGGGAAAAAGATATACAAATTCAACGAAACGAGGCGGGATACTGATATACGGCTGCAGTAATTTGTTATAGCAGTGTCACTCCACACGCAACTAAGCACGCTTACATTTCTCCAAACCTCTTTATTGAGTTAGGCTCTCACCGTTAGGCAGCTGTGCCCGCGGGAACTAAAAGCTTGCGGCTGCAGAAGTGACAGATAAAATGCTCGAGCATTTTTCTTCCGCAAGAAAATTTCTTCGGAAAATCTTTGCTATCTCTATTTGGCCAGCTCGCTGTAGTCTACCCGTCCTTGTTATTTCTCATCTTGAGGATCTGTCAGTGTTGGGGTGGTGGCGATGATGATGTAATATGTCGGAGAGGGATCTACAATATCGGTCAAGCTCTATACACTGGCATGCTAAAACTTAAATGGTTATAATGGAGCGTTGAAATGTTAAGGTTTTTGAAACGTTAAAGTCGTAACAACGCTTGCGAGACCACTGTATAGTTTTCCTATGCGACGAGGCGGTGTAAGCGAAAATCGCGATGTGACTTTTTTCTTTGACTAGTAGGCAGCGAGTGGCGAATACAGCCGCTTTGGAAAGTGCGTTTAAATATTGCAGATAAGACGAGAGAGACGGGAGAGCGAAGGGGCGAGAGAGCAGGGAGAGAAGGCTGAGAGAGATAGAGATTGATAGATAGATAGAGAGAGAGAGAGAGAGAGAGAGAGAGAGAGAGAGAGAGAGAGAGAGAGAGAGAGAGAGA
>NW_014577270.1:373937-378127 GCF_000485595.1 Priapulus caudatus | reverse complement strand
GAGAGAGAGAGAGAGAGAGAGAGCGCGCGCGCGCGAGAGAGAGAGAGAGCGAGAGAGAGCGAGAGAGAGAGAAAGAAAGAACGCGATACAGATACAGAGCGAGAGAGAGAGAGAGAGCGAGAGAGAGAGAGAGAGCGAGAGAGAGAGAGAGCGAGAGAGAAAGAGAGAGAGAGAAAGAAAGAACGCGATACAGATACAGAGGAGGTAGAGGTAGAGGAACCACGGTGCCCAGCTCTACCCCGGCTCTGCCGCACAATTTCGTTCATCTGCAAATTCGATCGTCTCTCGCTCTCGCCATCACGCCGTGCATTAAATTTCCTGTTTAAACTGCTGCGGTTCTTTGAAATCGCGCACAAAGCGGAGTACATACATTTCGGCGCAGAAAGCTGCGGTAGAAACGTGTCGTCAATACGGGAGTAGCCGATCGCGGATGCCGATCCAGATCCGGGCCTTTCCCTTCTCCGTCTCCCTCTCTCTCATCCTCTTGCGCTGGCCTCACGTACCGCTCTTTCTTTCTTCCTTTCTTCTTCTTTCCTTGCACTTCTTTCCTTCCTTCCTTTCTTTCGTTCCTGAATATCAGCCCAAATTTCCTCCGTTAGTTATTTCTCTCCATGCCCGCCGGTCCTCTGACTCTCTGACTGCAGACTGTGGAAGGTGTACGTACATGTATAGATGTATAAATTTACGAATGTGATGGAGCTAAAATATTAAAAAAACATCTTACGAACAGCAAGTAAATCTATAGTAAGAGTAAGCGGCTACATACGTACTGCGTGTGTCCAGCTGGACGTCTAATACTAATAGAAACATCTCTGAAATACATCCAAAATCTGGAAGTAAAGTAGTGATATATAGTCTCACCTATTACCGGATGGGCTACTCGCTACACCAGCTTACGAGTTACTAGGATTTTATGTTATTATGGTATATAAGATAGCGTATAACGCAGCCACATTCGTTAGTTTCGCGACAATTGCTGTGAGATTGGCGCCACAGACACAACTGAATCTATATTTCTGACATAAGTGGATCACGAAAAATGACATCAGTGACATCAACGAGTAACCAACAGCAAGAAATAAACGAGGAAATTCCAATCGTAGTCTATTTTGGCGAAAGTGACGATGTGCGAGTGGTGAGCAAGTAGTAACACTTGCTGTTACGCAATACAAGTATCACAATGGTCTGGAAAATAAGGGATCGGTCGCGAAAATGGTTCGAAATCCTTACTTGAACGCGACAGCATTAAAAGAGCGTTATGTAGCGTTGCTTGCATGTGTGAAATCGATGACGTGGACGTGGTCAGACTCGTGATTGGTCACTCGTCGATTTTAATCTACCGCCGCCATTGTTGGGTGCTTGAGACTCGAGCGACATCTGTGCTGCGATAACGGATACATGTAAGACAGGTTATCGTATATGTAGTCGCAGTTCTACTGCAGTAATAGTACACAGTTATTAACACAGTTAGTAATAGTTCTATAGCACTGCTAGTACTGCTGCACGCTCCAAGAGAAGCGTGTAGATGGCAACGCATTATCTGCAGATAGCGATTTACATTCTGAACTCGAAAAAAAGCGAATTTCAACTGGATTTTAAGTGGTATCGTGCTGCGCGGTTCGCATAAGTAGCTTTTAGGTGCGAAATGCGTCATACGACTAAATGTTACATGCAGGAATGCCGGCACAAACGTTGGTGGTGGTGGTGGTGGGGGCTTGGCCTTGGTAAAGAAAGGGCGCTGTTGGCAGGGGGTGCGTTTGCGCGTGTGCATATGTGTGTTTGTTAGTCGACTTCGTTGTGCAAACTCTTTTAGGGTGTTTTTAATGTGTAAACTTTATGCGGGATTACGTTGCGAGTTATTTCCGAATTTTTCTGCATATTAATGACTGCTTAATATTTCACACGGCAAGCGCAAATTGATCCTTTCAGCTCCGTACCCTAGAGCAACCGCCTTCGCGCCCACCGCTTCGTCACGGGCGCGGACTGTCAGGGTAGAACTGACCCGTGATGACCAAGGGCTTCGTACCTGAGATTCGGTTGCCATGCCGACCGCATCTCGCGCAGCATCCGTGAGAGGCCGGTCGCTAGGTGAAGCGTGGGATCAAACTAATAGATACGGCGCGAAAAAAGAAAGACCGCGACCCTCGCAAAATGATTGATTGCCCATTAGCCTCATTAGCGAGCAAATATTCCTCTCGATTAATGAAGCCAAATTTTCGCACTCCGAGCCCGGAGCGCATGCGGAGGCCCATCGCGCTATGAACTATCGGAAGCTGCGTTGCTGGCGTAACCCTGGCAACGCTCATCTGTTGATCCCATTCCCGTCCGCGCGCGCGCGCACGGAAGTGCATCGTCTCGATGGAGAGCGCGAATATTGCGGCAAGGTGTGTTATTTTACGTATTATTTGAACGTCGCAACCTCATGAATTAAACAGAGGCAGCAGAGGCGGCGGAGGCGTTGGCAGAGCCACAGCGATGTGTGAATTATACATGATGGCATATAATATTATGAGATGCGTGTTCACTCGGTCTGAAACAGACAGGGGACCGCGTGTTGTCGCGTGTTGTCTCCGTGTCTGTAGCACAGCTTTATCCCTTATGCACGCACGCATGCAGACGCACGCACGCATGCAGACGCACGCATGCAGACGCACGCATGCAGACGCACGCACGGACATACCACATACAACAATATATAGCAAGGCAGTGAATCGGGTTATTGTCAATAACCAGTGTGGCTGTAGCGTGTAGTATAGTATTAGTAGAGTGTCGAGTGTTATGTGTGTGCATGTCGGAGGAGAAAGCACGAGAACGACGTTGGCACGCGTTTTAAGGCGCCGTGCATGTACGACTGCAGGCGTTTCATCAGAGGCGTCGGGGAGCGAGCCAGCCACCTGATGGGGGTTCTCTCTCTCTCTCTCTCTCTCTCTCTCTCTCTCTCTCTCTCTCTCTCTCTCTCTCTCTCTCGCTTTCTCTCTCTCTCCCCCTCTTTCTCTCTTGCGGTCGGTAGGTTTCGCAATTCGGATATTAGATTTGCGCGCACGCGTTTGCATCAAAGGTGGCCGCGGCTCTCACGCCGGAATTTCCTTATTGATCATGTTACGGCAAACACGGGGTTGGGTTGTGGGCCTGCGTTGTTCGCGTATAATATTGACTGCTTTAGTTAGCGTGATATTTTGACGCCATCTAACAATGTGTACACATCACACACGTCGTTAGTTGTTGGGCATTAAAGAGTCTTGTGGGCTCGATCACAGCGACGTTAGGAGTCAGTCTACATCCTGTACGCATTAATGGCCTAGCTGTGAGCGTGCGTGTGCGTGCGTGCGCGCGCGTGTGTGTGTGTGCGTGCGTGCGTGCGTGTGTGCGTGTGCGTGTGCTTGTGTGCGTGCGTGCGTGCGTGCGTGCATGCGTGTGCGTGCGTGCGCGTGTGTGTGTTATGTGCGTTGTGTGCGTACGTGCGTACGTGTATGTGTGTGTGTGTGTTATTGTGTGTAGAAGCTGAGAGGCTGCGGTTGTCGCTAGCGTCATCAGCATCGTCAACGTCACCAGCATCGTTAGCGTCATCAACATGATCAACGTCACCACCATCATCAACATCATCAGCATCATCAGCATCACCACGATCATCAGCATCATCAGCATCATCAACATCACTAACATCATCAGCATCGTCAGCATCACTAGCATCACCAGCATCACCAGCATCATCAGCATCACCAGCATCACCAGCATCATCAGCATCACCAGCATCACCAGCATCATCGGTATCATCAGCATCATCGGCATTGTTGCGATGCATGGGCGAGCACAGCCGCGGTAATTTTTTAGAATTTAATTAAAACTGCAGGCTTACGATGGCGAGTGCATTCACCGTGGCTCTGAAGGGGAAGTATGAGGGGGAGGGGAGAAGGCAGGTCCGCGTTGCTATTGTTGTTGCTGCTGCTGATGCTGTTGTTGTTGTTGATGCTGCTGTTAGTGCTGTTGTTGCTGCTGCTGTAGTGCTGTTGTTGCTGTTGCTGCTGTTGTTATTGTAGCTGCTGCTGTTGTTGTTGTTACTGTTGTTATTGTTGCTGCTGACACTGCTTCTACTGTTGTTGTTGTTGTTGTTGTTGTTGTTGTTGTTGTTGTTGTTGTTGGTGTTGTTGGTGTTGTTGGTGTTGGTGTTGGTGTTGGTGTTGGTGCTGGTG
>NW_014577270.1:370916-372167 GCF_000485595.1 Priapulus caudatus | reverse complement strand
GGGGGGGGCGAAAAAAATGTCGTTAGAGAGAAAGAGAGAGAGAGAGACGATTTTTCAAAGTAGAAATTTCGCGTGCAAGTGGTATATGCGGGTGGATGTATGTATTACGTGCATATACTGCAATGAACAAACCAATTGCACGTAACATTACATACGTAGGGGGCCTACCTACTTAAAAAAAAGATCAACAGTCGGTATATAAATAGATCGAATGAGCAGTGGTAGGAGCAAGTTTTAGCTTTATTCGCCACTATTTAAATATAAATATATATTGAGAAATAGCTCAACTAAATATAGCGGTATATTTTTTAGTTCTATGAGTGTAAATTGGGATGCCGTCGGGTGAACTGTGTTGCTGCGTGGAGAGTGTGAAGACAGAGACGAAACTGCGCATGCGTACGACGTCGCTATCGCAAACATTCTTATCCGCGCGTTTTCTGAGAAATTTATTTCGAATTTTTTTTTTAATTACGCGAAAACATTTCCGACATTATCGCACGCGGCGAGTTGGTTTGCTTATGATATTTCCGCCATTGTATACTGGATACTAATTACGACCCCGTAAAAAACCCCGCAGCGTGTTATTTTTCATTAATTCTGCCGACGCAGCAGCGTAGACTGCGTCAAATAATTAGAACACGGATATTTTTTGTGGGAGAGTAGAATCTCGACGCTTTCTTGATGCGTGATCGTCTTCGTGCGTATAGTTCTAATCATTTTTACCTGGCGTCATAAATTTCGCGACAATGCTTTTCACAGCGTCTAAGACGCATCGTCAGCTTCGCAGGTGTCGAGCGTGTAGCGGGATCGGTCTGTTCTCCTGCTCACTCGTGCGCATGCGCGTAGATCATTCGGCGATCCGGAGACAACGGGCGTGGCGCGATTGATGGCGACTGCTGCGAACGCGAGTTCGTCAATTAAAAGATTCATGAATAGTTATTGAGGTTTAATTAAGTTGTTGATCGTGAAGCCGCTAGCGATTTCTCTCTTCTCTTCTTCCTCCCCTCCTCTCCCCCTTCCTCTATGTCTTTCTTTCCCTCTCTCGCTCTCTCTCTCTCTCCCTCTCGCGCTCTCTCTCTCCTCTCCTCCCCTCCCCCTCTCTCCTCTTCCCGCTCTCTCTGTCTCTCTCTCTCTCTCTCCTCTCTCTCTCTCTCTCTCTCTCTCTCTCCTCCCCCTCTCTCTGTATCTCTTTTTCCTCTCTCGCCCTCTCCCTCTCTATATCTGCCTCTCTCTCCGTCTCGCTTTCCCTCT
>NW_014577270.1:364470-370740 GCF_000485595.1 Priapulus caudatus | reverse complement strand
TGTGTGTGTGTGTGTGTGTGTGTGTGTGTGTGTGTGTGTGTGTGTGTGTGTGTGTGTGCGTGCACGCGCGTGTCCGTGCGGCTAGCTGACGTACACAGCCCCGCTGTTGTTTACGTTGTTTACTCGTAAATATCTCCAGCTAGCGAACGCACGCTCGTGTTGTTTACTATACGGGAGATTTTCGTGGCCGGTGGGCGGGCGGGCGTGTGATCGTTGTTTGCTAGTGTGAGGTTTTGCGCTGACAGCCCAGCGCGTCCGTGGATGGCGGAGCATGCGTGGATGATCAGTGCATGCGACAGCTGTTTGTCTTGCCACCACATCAGGAGTAAGATAATATAGGATAATAAGATATATGTTAGATAATATAATATAGATATATTAGATAATATAGGATAATATATCCTATATATTAGATTATAGATAGATTAGACGATATATTAGATAATATAGGATAATATATCCTATATTATCTTACTCCTGCCACATCCTCCATCTCCGGTCCCGTGCAGCCGCCGAGATAGCTCTAGAACTATAGCCGTTCGCTCTGTCACAGGCGTGTGGCAGAGCGAAGGACTATAGTTCTAGAGCTACCGCCGACACACACTCGTAATGAATCTCTGATCACATGCTTCGCAAATCCTCAACGCACGCGCGCGCGCGGGATGCCGGCTTGTCTGTGGATGCGGATCCACTGCGTTATATACGGCTCGATAATGGCTATTGCTCCCGCTGACTGCACAGCCCCGCTTAGCTTGCAATGCGGTAGGTAGGGTTACCACGTGATGCGGCGGGTCCCCCCCCCGCGATTATTGGGCGGGGTGGTCGATTCCAGGAGGAATCGGGGGAAGGCTTAGCTTGCGCGCGCGTGATCTGGCAGACGATCTAAATCATCTAACTCATTCATGATGGTTCGTTACGCAGCTAAGAGCTCGGCATTTGTCGTCTGCTGGGCTTCCCACGTGGTATCTGCGTGCGTCGGAGGGGGGAGGGTTAGGCCTGACGCATGGCCGATGTAGGTTTGGCTAGAGTGGGTGGCTTCGTATAGATCTTATCAATGTGAAGAGAGTCTGTGCTCGTCTCGAGGCTCTTTATGTAAATATTATCTGTATAAAGGGAGTCTATGTTCATCTAAATCTTTGTATATGTACAGTGGCTCCATCATTCTCGCCTGCAGAGAGCGCCACCATGCGGCACGTGTAGACAGCTGTAGTAGTTTGATTCACAAATATGTGCGCGTGTGTTTTTTTTCTTTTTCCAATCTCTCGCGGTACAGAGCCCAGATCCGTTATCCGCCCATAACTGACGAAATTTCGTGTATTTACTTACCCCAGACTTACCCGTGTAAATTACCAACTTATATCATTAAATGCTCTTCTCTGTTTATGTATTGCACGTCCTTCGAGACTGTCGTACTGTAGCACTGTAAGACTAGTTTCTCCATAAATAGAGAAAACGCCTTCAGGGTCTAAAGGCGTTAGAATGCTATTTTCGAGTTTCGAATTTGAAATCGTCACGTGACCGCGCAGTAATGGCTGCCGTGGGTGATATATTTGCTGTTGCCACTGATCTCTATACACCTAAACTATCTTAGTATATAAGCATCAGTCACTGTTTCCAGAAGAGCCCCACTAGATACAATAATGTAACCTAACGGAGTAGAGTTACTTTGTTTGGTTTCTTTACTGTGTCTAGAGCCACACGCTTGTAAATTGACGGACATAGAGTGGTTTAGAGCGATGATTCCTCATGCATTTTCTCTTTCTCGTGGACGCATTTATATTCCGAGACCGGCACAGATCTACACGTACATGGTTCGTCTTCTAACCTCATGCATAGATATAGAGGTTAAGAGAGACGGTTAGGATAACACGGAGAATAAGAGAATGAAACTTTCGTTGTCGCGCAACTTTTTTCCGATAAGGCGAAACATTTGTTGCGGAGTTACGGTGGATAAGATTGGGTTGTTACTGAATGATGCGGAATCTCCTGAAACGTGGCCGGAAATACGAATGGAGACTGGAAATCAAATTAAGATGAATTCCCTCGAGAAAGCGGCAAAAAGAAAGGCTAGAGCGTTGACTAGACCTTCTCTTCGCCACCACCTTAGACTGACTCCAAACGTTGCTATGACTGCGTTCGATGTTAGTCCGAGCAACGGCTTGGAGCCAGTCTACTATTACCTAATATATTTATAATCGTAGTCGCAATTTAATCGGCTTCTACCAGTGATGTCCATGCCGCAAACACTGGGAGCCATTGGGAGTCTGTACTTGCTGGGACGTACAGGGGGTGGCCTGCTCTTTGTAGGCAGTAAAAGAGAAAGAGGAGAAGATTAGAGAGAGAGGGTGAGAGAAAATGAGAGGAGGGAGAGGAAGAGAGGGCGAAGACGGGATGTGATACCGAGAGAGATAGAGTAAGGGGGCAGGAAGGGTCACGAAACAAAGAGGATTGTACACGCATGGAGACACGCACACACACACACACACACACGCGAACGCACGTATCGCACGCGCTCCACCCCGCACGCACGCAGCACGACACTACTCTCTCACCATCGTAGACTGACGTACCATGCTGCCTATTAATGCTGGAGCTTGCCCTCCGAGCTCCAGCGGTGCCGGTCTATGTCTCGCCCGGCACCTATACTTGCCAACGTCGCTCCACTCAACCCGATTCAGCTCGAGCGCGCCAGATGGCAGCACGAGCATGCGGGACCTGTCCAGGTTGAGGGGCTGGTCGTTCTTGTACCAGGCTATGTGCGCGGTCGGTATGGCCTGGATGTAGCAGGGGAAGCGCGCTGTCTGTCCCAGCATGACACTCACATCCTCCGGTTGGCTGTCAAACTTTGGTAGCACTGTGGAAGAAAGCAGTAGTTGTAGAAGCACAGACGACGGACAGACCATAGCTACCAGCAGTAAGCAAACCTGTGTTAGTGAGTCAGCTCTACAGAATGTACACCTGTACAAAGCGACGACTGTCAGAACTATCCTAGCGCGGGCAACATTATGTGCACATCTCTCTATATAACGGACACCTGTCTATAAAGGACACTGTCAGAACTATCGCTGCAGGCAGACATATCGTCACACTCTCTCTATATAACGGACACCTGTCTATAAAGGACACTGTGCAGAAACTATCGCTGCGGGCACACATATCGTGACACTCTCTCTATATAACAGACACCTGTCTATAAAGGACAATGTCAGAACTATCGCTGCAGGGCAGACATATCGTGACACTCTCTCTATATAACGGACACCTGTTCTACTATAAAGACACTGTCAGAACTATCGCTGCAGGGCACGACATATCGTGACACTCTCTCTATATAACAGACACCTGTCTATAAAGGACAATGTTCAGAACTCATCGCTGCGGGGCAGCATATCGTGACACTCTTCTATATTAACGGACACCTGTCTATAAAGGACACTGTCAGAACTATCGCTGCAGGGCAGACATATCGTGACACTCTCTCTATATAACGGACACCTGTCTACTATAAAGGACACTGTCAGAACTATCGCTGCAGGGCAGACATATCGTGACACTCTCTCTATATAACAGACACCTGTCTATAAAGGACACTGTCAGAACTATCGCTGCGGGGCAGACATATGTCGCTGAACTCTCTCTATATAACGGACACCTGTCTATAAAGGACACTGTACAGAACTATCGCTGCAGGGCACACATATCGTGACACTCTCTCATATATAACAGACACCTGTCTATAAAGGACACTGTCAGAACTATTCGCTGCGGGGCAGACATATCATGACACTCTCTCTATATAACGGGACACCTGTCTACTATAAAGGACACTGTCAGAACTATCGCTGCGGGGAGACATATCGTGACACTTCTATATAACGGACACCTGTCTACTATAAAGGACACTGTCAGAACTATCGCTGCAGGGCGACATATCGTGCACTCTCTCTATATAACAGACACCTGTTCTATAAAGGACACTGTCAGAACTATCGCTGCGGGGCAGACATATCATGAAAAACCCCTCAATAGAACAGAGACTCATCGATAAGGCGTACTTTTCTATATATCAATATATATATATATTACCTATATATTATTATATTACTTTCATTTATATATACTATATATATTATATATATATATATATATATATACCTATATATAATATATATATATATATATATATATACACAACATTTAACTCCTATGCAGGGTCAATATTATGCACATGTATGTCAGCTCGACCGGAGACGCATGCGTCAGCAACATAATGAGAATCTTCGTCGCCGGTATCAGCTGATAGCGGCTGATAGTGGCTCCAGCCTCCGCGCTTCAGTTTTCACGTCCCGAACAGTCGCCTAACAAGCCGTAACCGTGGCGACGACATCATTTATCGCCGCGGATCACCGTCACATCGATCTCGCCGGTCAATAATTTATCATTACGGACACGCGTTCGCCCCGCGCGCCGGTCATTAACGGATGACCGCGACGCTCAGCCTCCGATCGAATCTCGATCTGCGGATTCGGAGAAGATATGCTCGGAATCCAGATTTTCGAGAAAAACGATGCTGGCTTCGTCATGATTACTCGCGGTGAGCAATTACCGGTGAACGTGTTTGGACTTGCAAGTTCGCGCGGAGCTGGCAGATGATCGCCATTAGCGGATTTTTTTAGCAATCGAATTTTTTCACAGCAATTTTACAATCGATCAATTATCACTTTCGACTGATCGATGATCAAAGATGATCGAATGTAATCGTTTGATATTGCTGATTGCTAATTCTGTATATTGGGATGACATGAGTCATGACCCATTCACTTTTTTAAATCATGAAGCAACAATCTCGCCAGCTAAACACTCCAAAAAATTTATTTCAATCAACATTCACGCTTTGTCCGAATATGTTAACTAAAACATGCAACCTGCTTGGCCAGTGTTCAATACCGAAGTCGAATATTGTGACTCGTCACACCCTCGATCACTCCTCCCTCAATATTAACTCCGCTCTCACCTCGTCACTCAATTCCACTCGCCCCGTGCACCAAAACCCTCTGGCTCATCTCGCTTCCTCATCAACAACGATCACTACGATCATACAGGAGCAAGCACATCAGCACTACACAATACATATATTTACCTCATTATTATATATAGTACCATGACTGACATGACATAGAATCTGGGACAATGTCTTGGGCCCGGTACTCATTGTCCGGCCGCGACTTACTAGCTTATGCCGCGCACACTATCGGCGCTCTCACATTTCTGTTCATCTCCTCCAGTATTTCTCTCTACTCACCTCTCAGCATCGCTTATATGTTCTCTGCGATCACACTCTCAATCTCTCTCTTCACATAATTCGGGCACCGCTAGTCGCGCTTGTGCTCTGCACGCAATTGTTTCCTGCTCTAGATCACTCTCCCTCCAACTACTTATCACGGGAGCCGCACTGTCAGCTATACAGGGCGCGCTCGCTGTGCTGTACGATGTCCAAGTGGGAACCCGCTTTCTACTCGACCCCGCTCGCTACACATCTGCTGTACACTCCTCATAGATACGGCCGATCTCTCTCGTGATACTCGTGGATACCCGTGTGAAGTACATGTCTAAGACGCTTCGGGCGCCTCTCACTCTCACCATAATAGCATAAATGAATCACTTCAATATATAACTCTCTACTCAAGTAATTCATCATTAAATTGATCACACTCACTCACACTCACAATAGTAGTCTCAATAACTCTGCATGCTCTATATTCTGATCATTCACTTAGCTCCAACTCTCTAGTCGTCTCTTCTATTACCATTACTCTCTCTCTGTAACTTACTCTCGCTGACTTCACAGTCACACATACGGTAGACACACTACAGGCGCGCACCGACACACACTCGTGCTAGCCGTTTCATCTGCGACTCACGCTGCACACGCCGCCGTAACCACTCGCTCGGCTCCACCACGCGCGCTCAGGGTCTCACTACGCGCTCGCTCCACTCACTCATATAATAATAGTAACGCTCTCATGTCCCTGATCTCGACCGAGATCTCGCGCGATCCTCTTTATCTATTATGGACTCGAATAAAGGGAACCTAGCATAGTACTAGCTTATTGGTGTGGGCCCGATACGTGCTCAAACTGACCTCGCCGCATCACTCGGGGATAGATTTCCTAACACCAAAACATTGTAGTGGCATCTGCGCGCGTTTTATCACAATGCCGACATACTCTCGCGATTTTATACTCGCATCACACACCTCTCACGCCCAGT
>NW_014577270.1:361771-364445 GCF_000485595.1 Priapulus caudatus | reverse complement strand
CGTGCGTGCGTGCGTGCGTGCGTGCGTGCGTGCGTGCGTGCGTGCGTGCGTGTGTGCATGTGGTACTGGAGTTTACCTGCTACAAAGGTTCTGAACTCTAATATTAATTGCAATTGATTGTGACGATTAAATATGGAATAATCTCAGATTGCATGTAGCAGACTTTATTATTAAAATGAGGAAAACCTAGGCCAGAAAACGCGGTTCTCTAGCATAAATACAAGATCGTAATTCTCTTAGTGCGTCGTATTCCTGCTCATATGCACTTCCCATATCCCATAGCATATAACCACCCATCCCACGTGTTAACGACATTGATGTGAAATTGAAGCCAAATTAAATTTTAATATTAAATTTTAATAAGGCAGCTCTTAGCTTCATCTCCCGGCTGTACGACTCGCTTATTTCATCGATCGTCGTATAGCGTTGCGAGTGAAAACTAATCATTTCGACGCGTCGGGCGAAGTGGGAATTATTTATATTATATTCGTTATCGAAAGTCGATTGCCAAACGAGTTTACTGACGCGTGATGCCGTAACTGTTTTTCAAGATTCGCGAGATACGATGGCACCAGAGATCGTGGCGGGCCCGATGGATGCTACGTACCTACAGGGAGACATGGGGGTTCTCGACTGTGCAGCTGTCGGTATCCCCTCTCCGGACATCAAGTGGCTGAAAGATGGCACCACCATACCCATCATGTAAGTGGTGGCAGCACCGTTGCTGTTTATTGACGTTAGTGCAATAAATAAAAATGTAAATAGAAAATTAAATAGCAATAGATAAATAGATACGTGCATGCTGAATGGCTTACCATTTAGCTACATGCTTTAATCACACTCACCTACATGCTACTATATTATACACGTTTTATGTACATGCTATAATCTTGACATTATGTTATTTACCTGTAAGAATCATTGACTGATTTTTGAGTGTACTGTAAATACTAGAGCCGTGATGCACAATGGCAATTCCAAGCAGGACCATCAAGTGTTCATCAGTGTTCCTGAAACAATGTGTTATGATGCGGAAAGCTTCCAGGAGTTCTACTTCACGCAGGAGCCGATCGACGTCATCGTGCTGCGTGAGCGTCCCGCCACGCTCAACTGCTCCGCGCACGGACAGCCGAAGCCGACCATAGCGTGGAAGCGCGATGGAGTCTTACTTGACCTCAGCGGCGACAACAGACGGTAAGCGTGACGTCCGCGAACGTTTTTGTCATGGCGACCGCGAGTCGTCGTTGCCGCGGCGACCGCGTGTCGTCGTTGCTGCGGCGACCGTCAGCCGTCGTTGCTGCGGCGACCGCGAGCCGTCGTTGCCGCGGCGACCGCGTGCCGTCGTTGCCGCGGCGACCGCGTGCCGTCGTTGCCGCGGCGACCGCAAGCCTTGGTTGCTACCGGTTCTTAATACCCGTAATGCTATATGTAAGCTGTAAGTGGAAATTACTGCCCACATATGTAAGTGTACGTGTATGTAAGTAACGGTAGTTGTTATATAATAGTGCCCACCTGATAGTGTGTGTGTGTGGGGGGGGACTACCCTACTTTCTGTCGGATGCGAGAGGAAGTGAGTCCCTTTTGCCAGTCTCATGTGTGGAGCGATGACGTGTCTCGCAATCGCTCGAATTAAAATCCATTCAGAGGCAACAGCTTGTCGGGTTGTCAATTTTCGCCGGCTAGACTTTGGCCGGCTTCGTCACCTGCTGGTGATTATTGCCTATCAGCGAGTGCTTCCCGCGCTAAGAAAAATATGATTTAATCAGGAGTGAATAATAATAGATCTATTACTAGTTCTATTATTAATAATAGATATATATATAAAGATCTATTATCTATAATAATAGATCTATTATTAGATTTATTATAGATCTATTATTAATAATAGATCTATATAGATCTATTATCTATAACCGATCTATAAGATAATAGATTCTCTCCTGATCTAATCACTGCTGTTTTTGATCGCAGAAAATCGCGTCTTCGCGTTTCCGTGACGACGAGACGCGGTTCCTTATCTGGTTTCGGCAATCAGACGGTTCTCAATCGAATAACGCGAGCGTGGCCCCCGGGCGACTAGTGCTGCCACCTGTTGATGCGATGTTGAGAGAAAAACATGCTCTCGGTTGCTGTTCGTTGCCGGGTCTCCCTGAAGTGCTAGCGTTTTGTTTGCGGATCCCCTAAAAATTCTGGTGTTTTTTAAGGGATTCCCCAGAGATGCTGGTGTGTTGTTGAGGGATCCCCTAGAAATGCTAGTGTTTTCTTGAGAGATCCCTCAGAGATGCTAGAGTTTTGTGGATGGATCTCCCAGAGATTGTGGTGTTTTGTGGCTGGATCTCCCAGAGATGCTAGTGTTTTGTTGAGGGATCCCCCAGTGATGCTAATGTTTTGTTGAGGGATCCCCCAGTGATGATGATGTTTTGTGGGATCGCCGCTCCAAAGTTCTGGCAGGTGTTTCATCCCAAGGATATAAGAGCTGTCCACATTTGCACATGTCGCACATTGCGAAAATGAATTGGGGACAGCGCTTATATCCCTGAACCGGCGTTTCACCACAGTGTTTTACGCTCTGTGCGCTTCATGAAAGTTCTGGCAGGTGTTTCATCCCTGTGTTTTACTCTGTGTGCTTCAGGGAAGTGTTATAATAATAATAATTATTATTATTATTATTATT
>NW_014577270.1:345409-358103 GCF_000485595.1 Priapulus caudatus | reverse complement strand
ACAGTATCGCGCATAACGTCGTAGCGCCATCTATGTTAATAATCGGACAGTATCGCGCATAACGTCGTAGCGCCATCTATGTTAATAATCGGACAGTATCGCGCATAACGTCGTAGCGCCATCTATGTTAATAATCGAACAGTATTGCGCATAACGTCGTAGCGCCATCTATGTTAATAATCGGACAGTATCGCGCATAACGTCGTAGCGCCATCTGTGATCGCGACCACCATGCATCGCGTATAACCTCGTGGCGCCCTCTGTCCTCGCTGCAGATACGATCGGCGGGCTGTCGCGCAACACGCTGTGGATCATCATCGCGTGTGTGGCCGGCGTCATCTTCATTGCCGTGCTCGTGCTCTCGCTCGTGCTGTGGCGGCGTTGCTACACGCGCCAGAAGTACACGAAACCTGGGTGAGTGCCGCATCCTGTCTCCATCATCATGTTAATTGCATATGATATTGTTATATTGTTATGCCTCCGTGCCTCCATCATGTTAATTGCATATGATATTGTCAGAAGTGGATCATAGAGATCTCTATTATCCACTCCTGATATTGTTATATTATTGTGCCTCCGTTCCTCTATGTTATTTGCATAATTGTGTGTGTGTGTGCCTGTGTGCGTGCGTGCGTGCGTGCGTGCGTGCGTGCGTGCGTGCGTGCAATTTGAATGTGTAACGTCACATTGCTTTCGTTTTATGTGCTTTTAAAACTATTGACAGAATCTGAACATTATTCGAGGAATAATAATGCGGCATTGCATCCTGACTTTCATGTTTTCTAACAAATAATGCGAATATTCGAAATATTCTGTTTCAGTGATATAATGAGAAATTTTGATGGAACTTTGCCATCGTTGTTCGTTCATGGGTGTAAATATACTGCGAAAATTGGCTGAATTATTGTGAAACATTTATTGCAGATTCGGCGCACACGTGCATGCTCGTAATTTTGTTTAATACGCCACTTTATCGCATGAGAATGGATATTTATTTAATTGTGCATGTCCTGATTTAAGCTGCACTGATACACACGATGTATGGTCGCTATGTATCTATGCAAGATAGTTCCTCATTTGATTTTTTCGTTTTCTTTATTATTATTTACGAACGCCAGACTGTAGTTCGGGGCACGTATTTGATATAGTGTACATGCGCAATCTATTGTCATTGTATACTTATATTGAAATATTGTGTCTTTTACTTTAGTTAAGTATGGCTGTAGCACCCTGTTCCCTTCTCATAGTTTCACCCGCTAACTCCCTTCCACGTGCTATCTCTCTCCCACCCTTACGATATCAGCTAATATCCTCACTGCATCATGAATCGAAATTTCATTATTGCTAAATATTACCATATACGATGCATATAGCAGTACATCCTACGTCTCGAGCATTTTCTATTTTCCCGATTGATTGATTGATTGATTATTCACACTCCTGTTTGCTCTCCAGTCACGAATGCTTTGTTTCACTCCCGACCCAACCCCCAACCCTACCCCTAACCCCACCGACTGCTAACCCCACCCCCAATCCCACCCCCTTTTATTACTGAAGGCCGAGATGCACTGTTAGAGCTAGTTCGCCACGCATGCGTATGATTTTGTTTCTGCCTGTGTTTAGTTTGGTGTGTTTTCTGTTTTCTTTGCTCCCTCACAGACACGAGCACGCACCCGCGCAGCAGCGGCAGCGGTGGCGCCCGCTCAGCGCAAATGCCCAACTCGAATCTAACTGATTATGCAGGGGTCATCCCGGGGTCGCGACCTGTGCCGTCGGCCCCGCGCGATCTCTCCGCCGTTGTTCTGTCGTCGCGCTTCGTCAAGCTGACGTGGAGAGTGCCGACGAACACGTATGGACCCGTGCTCACCTACTCCGTGTTCTACAGACAGGAGGGGTCGGACAGGTTCGTTGGTTTTCACACGCGCGCACGCGCATTGCCTGGGCTGAGAGGGTCTATGTCCCCCGGGGTACTGCCGGAACGTACCATGGGTACGGTCCGGTATACCGGAACGTACCCTGGTACTATCTAATATGCCGGACCGTACCTTGCTTACTCCACTAACGAGTCTAGGGCGTCGCCTATTCCCTAACCCTAACCCTAGCCCTAACCCTAACCATATCAGATAGTTACCAGGGTACGTTCCGACAGTACCCTGGGGCACATAGATCCTATGAACATTGCTTGGCACGCGCACACAGGGGGTGTCACATCGTTATCGTCAACACAGTCTTCCCCTCCCCCATATGTTTGCACTTCCTAGCACATTTGACCCTCTGTCTCTTTCTCTCTCCCCCTCCCTAACCCTTTCTTCCGTCCTCCCTTCTCCCTTCCTCCCTTCCTCCCGTCCTCCCGTCCTCCCTTCCTCCCTTCCTCCCGTCCCCCTTCCTCATTCCCTCCCTCAATCCGTAGCCCTCCCTCTCTTCCTCCATCTCTCCTTAACCCTCTCTCTAAATAGAGGAAGCATCTGTGATTCGTATGGACTGACTCCAGGGGCGTGTACAGGATTTGTACCAGGAGGGGGGGTCTAACCGTAACCCCAACTTGCGAGCACGCGAAGGGGGGTCTGGGGCCCTCCCTCAGAAATTTTTTCAAATTAGACCCCCTTAGATGCGTTTTCTGCGCGAGCAGGGGGGGTCCGGACCCCTTGGACACCGCCCCCCTGTACACGCCCCTTGACTCTCAAACGTCACGGGGAAGGTTCACACAAGAATTGCTACGGGGGGCATCTTGGTGGACTTGTTTTCACAGAAATGGTTGACAGAAAACGGAGTTCCGGTCGAAAAAATTAATCGGCGGGCGAGTCTTTGACCGGCGTTCATATCTGTGTGTAAAGTCGGCAGTTTATATATCATTTACTGCTGCGATCGATTGCATCTAATTCCTGGCTGGCAGTTTCTATTACGGCGTTATTTGCCGTATAATTCCAACATCCGCAATGCGAAAACTTCTGAGATTATTGATATTAGAAATCTCCGCGCGGGATTTAGCCTGGCGAACTCAAGAAATCTAGAATTCAAAATTATCAAGTGAAATGTTTCAAGCCGGATTGAAAATAAAAAATTAAAAACGAGATTTTCCTCATCCCCCCTATTTCAGCTTGCTCCTAGTTTTAGACGAAACGAAATACAGTCGAGTAAAATTTGCACGCAAAGTTTTACACACCGGTGGTAGTGCGCTTAGCAATGTCTGTTCAGAATGTAGACAGCGAGTGAGATGCAGAGTATTATAGTACATCCATCCATGCATTCATCCAGCCATACTTCTTTTAGACCACGGTGGCTCCACAGCTCTCCGTTGCTGTCTATCCTTTGCAAGGTCTCCCCGACTGGTTTCCTAACCATCTTCATTTCTGCTTCAAACATCCCACGTTGTCCCTACAGCATCCTCTAATGCAGCTAGTACCTTATTGCTGTAGGTCAGTGGTTCCTAACCTTTTTTGAGTCATGGACCCCTTTGAGAATCCGGGTAAAGCTACAGACCCCTCCCCAGAACAAATGCACATAAGCACATAAACACAAAATTTCGCATACAGTGGGGTTCACGAACCCCCTGAAGTCCATCCACGGACCCCAAAGGGGTCTATGGACCACAGGTTAAAGTGATTACCTCACCGTAAATAGTAAAAGTAAAAAAAGCATTTCCTCTTTTTCACAAAATGTAAGTAATTCTGTTCACTTTTTATGGTTAAATTGCTGCATTATACTTCCTATTTTACTATAATATTCGATGTAAACATACACTCGTGACTCATACATAGCCCATTGCAAGCAATTAATGTCAGGATCATAATATCAAATCGTCCAGGTTTTTTGGATTTTTAACTAGTTGAGAAACAATCCGACCAGGTAAGAATTTGACGATACATTTAGTCCCGTTAGTACTTACTTTTAATAATGTAAAAAAATGGCAACAAAATTTTAAAAAATATACACCGGAAATTCGTGACGTAGTCAATTTAGGAACCCATGCCCTAATGCAGTGTGTTGTCATGACGACGTCTCGTTGCCACGTTACAGAGAGCGCGTGCACAACGTGACGGACGTGGCAACGGCAGAGGCTGAGATCAGCGACTTGTTGCCGGGGACGCCGTACATCTTCCGAGTCATCGCCTACAACGTCAACGGTCCCGGCGACACGTCTGCCACCATCAGCATACACACGCAGCCAGAGGGTGGGTATATCCGCTAGAGCAGCCGGAGTCAGAGAGATGTTTTTAGTATACATTCCTATATGATATACTCCTGTGATTCCTATAGTATATTCCTATAGTATATTCCTATAGTATATTCCTATAGTATATTCCTATGATTCCTATAGTATATTCCTATGATTCCTATAGTATATTCCTATAGTATATTCCTATCGTATATTCCTATCATATATTCCCTAGATATATTCCTATGCGAACCCCAACAAATTACGTATGTTAAACCTAGTAATGTGTAGCTATGTTATTTTTCAACTATACGAACCTAACAAAATTACGTATGTTAAACCAAGTATTGTGTAGCTATGTTATTTTTCAAGTATAAGGTGTAGCCTACTATGGGTATACTGGTGGGTATCGGTGAGAGCAGCCTATCACCGCAGACACGGCCACCCACCCACCGTACATGGGTCGTAGAACTTCTACGAAGTAGAAAGTAGTAGAAGAAGAAGAAGAAGTATAAGTAGTAAATACGAAGTAGTAAATAGTAGTAAGTAGTAAATAAGTAGTAAATAAGTAGTAAATACGAAGTAGAAGTATTTTTAACGTTAAACGTGCTATGTTAACGCGACTTAACGTTAGTAACAGCTTATTCTCGTAGATAGATCTGCAGGAATCGTAAATTTATGTGAATGAAAAATACTAGTGATTTTTCGTATAAGTCCCACTGTATTCAATACATTTCTTGTAACTATCAAAACAAACGTTCACAAAAGTGGCAATTGCTATCTTGGTACTGATGTTTTGATGATTTTGTCAGTTTGTGATACCGCAGCTTGCATTGCAGCATAAAAACACAATTATGTCATTTTTTCATCAGTCATTATTTATACACGTGTGATTAAGTCCCATAATTTAAATATGTCTTTAGTTACGCACAATAAATGTATTTTAATTGACGTTCTGTGATCGATTTTCATCCAATTAGCAGCCTTATGACAGCAAATTAGTTCCTGTTAACATAAGTTAACTCGCAGCTGTGACGTGTTTCTGTCAACGCTTTTCTCATGTTGTAACATTAATTATATTAGTAATCACGTAGTATTAGAACCATTAACTTTACTCCTATAACTTCATGTTTTTGACAACCAACCCTAGGGCTTGTTGCTTGCGAAAATACATTGGAGTGGTAAGATTTCTAGACTTGGCAGAGTAGGGATGAGGGAGTGGGTGCAGATCCCATTCAACGTGCAAAGTGTGGCAGTGCTGGCCGTGGGATGGGAGTTCCATTAATGTCTACATGATAATTTGCACTGATTGTAGGGCTATTTATACGTTTATTTGACCTTTATTTTACTCTAGAATGTAATGGGTGCAGCGGCCCCTCGATCTTACCCTCTAGATACCTTTCAGGGGCTAATTTTCTGGTGTTTAGCAAATTATGAGTTCTTAAGATCTTAAAACATTATAGCATGATAGAATCTCGAGCATACTATATTAATTATTATATATACCATGGTTGTACCACGATAAAAAGGAAACACCGAATTGTGTCATTAGTGTTTGCTAAAAAAAAATCCCTGCCATACGCGTCCGCCATTTTCACGAAGCGTGTTCTATTGTTTCAGTGCACCTTCCCGGCGCGCCGCGCAGCGTCAGAGTGCGAGCCACCTCGCCGTACTCTATGCGAATCACGTGGCAGCCACCAGAGTTCGCCACCGGCAACGTCACGGGTTACAGGATATCGTATTCGGAGGTGAGAATGGCCGTGCGATCACGTGAGAGGCGTGGCACGCGTGGACGCGTGAGGACGCACGCTAGAGATAGACGTAGTCGATGAGAAATCCTAACGTCCTTGATTGCAAAACTCGTGATAGCACATGCAGGCAGGGGAACAAACATTCACGACTAAACAAGACTGGTTCTTATAAGCAAAATTTCCAATACTAAAGTAATAAACGATTTGTGCCGTGTACGTGTATATAACCGTGTACTCATATAATATTGATATTTATAATAATGTTAATTACCCTTTCATTCGATTTCCCTGCAGGTTGCCTAGTTCCTAAGAGGCCAAAATTCTTTATGATATGCATATTACAACATGTAATTCAACATTAAAATCGAACTAAACCCTTACCCAGCTGAATATTTAAACCTAATTGACCTCCACACAATTCAACACTACCCGGATCATTGCTAAATGCTCTCTTAGCATTCTGTAAACTCTCGGTTAGCTCTGTAAACATTCGGTAAGCTCTCTCTAAATATCGTGTAAACTCACTCTAAACATTCTGTACTCTCTCTCTAAATATTCTGTAAACTCATTCTAAACAGTCTCTAAGCTTGCTCTAAACATTCTGTAACCTTGCTCTGATAATTCTGTAACCTTGCTTTAAACATTCTGTAACCTCCTTCTAAATATTCTCTAAGCTCACTCTGATCATTCGGTAGATCGAGTTGCTCTAACCATTCCGTAACCATGCGTTAAACATTCTCTAAGCTCTCTCTGTTCACTTGTTTCGACGTTTACGTCACAAGCACGTAGCCAGGGGGGGGGGGTCTTGGGGGCCTTAGGACCCCCCCAATCAAAATCAAAATCAAAAATAAAAGTTTTTTTTCTCTATTTTCTTCTTCTCTTAAAAGCGCGTAGCGTAATCCTGGCCTCGTTAAAAAAAATTTAATTACAATTTTAATTATCAGATAGGCCTTATATATTTTTAGTACCGTATTCAAAAAAATGCTTTTAAAGCACTATTTTTACATTTAACTAAAAAAAATAATTTTAGACCACCTGAGGTTCTTGTTACTCGCTCAAGGACCCCCCCCCCACCCAATCCAAATTCCTGGCTACGCCCTTGGTTCACGATGTTTCTGCACACACAGGTGGACAGCGATGCGGAGAACATTGTTGATGTGAAGCTCATGGAACAACAGTTCCTCGACCTGAAGGCCTACACTGAGTACATCTTCCGCGTGATGGCTTCCAACCGCAACGGCATCGGCGTCAGCTCTCCTGAGATCATCGCAAAGACCTACACGGACAGTGAGTACACGCGACGCAATGTAACTGCGCACGCGAGATAGATCACACAAGGATCCATGAAAACCTGACACCTCTGACCCCCTATCATCCACCCTGACCACCTGACCATATGCCACCCCTGACCCTTTACCATCCACCCTGACCACCTGACCATATGCCACCCGTGACCCCCTACCATCCACCCTGACCACTTGACCATATGCCACCCCTGACCCTTTACCATCCACCCTGACCACCTGACCATATGCCACCCCTGACCCTCTACCATTCACCCTGACCACCTGACCATATGCCACCCCTGACCCTCTACCATTCACCCTGACCCCCTACCATCCACCCTGACCATATGCCACCCCTGACCCCTTACCATCCACCCTGACCACCTGACCATATGCCACCCCTGACCCTCTACCATTCACCCTGACCCCCTACCACCCTAAATACTGATCACGGTTCCTGACCACTGGTCACCACCATCATCGTCCTGACCACTGGTCACCACCACTGACCATCTCTATATCTTTTTATCTCTCTATCTCTATAGCTCCGAGCGTCACGCCCGTCAACGTAACACTAGACGTGCAGTCTTCGACCAGGATTGGTGTCTCCTGACCACTGGTCACCTTCACTGACCATCTCTATATACTTCTTTCTCTAGATCTCTCTATCTCTTTCTCTCTTTATCTCTATAGCTCCGAGTGACACGCCGGTCAACGTGACCCTCGATGTCCAGTCTTCCACCAGCATCGTCGTCTCATGACCACTGGTCACCTCCACTAACCATCTCTACATCTCTACACCTCTCTATCTCTATATCTCTACATCTCTTGATCTCTCTATCTCTATATCTCTACATCTCTACACCTCTCTATCTCTATATCTCTACATCTCTTTATCTCTCTATCTCTATATCTCTACATCTCTACATCTCTCTATCTCTATATCTCTACATCTCTTTATCTCTCTATCTCTATATCTCTACATCTCTACACCTCTCTATCTCTATATCTCTACATCTCTTTATCTCTCTATCACTCTATAGCTCCGAGCGACACGCCGGTCAACGTGACCCTCGATGTCCAGTCTTCCACCAGCATCGTCGTCTCATGACCACTGGTCACCTCCACTAACCATCTCTACATCTCTACACCTCTTTATCTCTATATCTCTACATCTCTTTATCTCTCTATCTCTATATCTCTACATCTCTACACCTCTCTATCTCTATATCTCTACATCTCTTTATCTCTCTATCTCTACATCTCTTTATCTCTCTATCTCTTTAGCTCCGAGTGACACGCCGGTCAACGTGACCCTCGATGTCCAGTCTTCGACCAGCATCGTCGTCTCATGACCACTGGTCACCTCCACTAACCATCTCTACACCTCTACATCTCTTTATCTCCCTATCTCTACATCTCTTTATCTCTCTATCTCTTTAGCACCGAGCGACACGCCGGTCAACGTGACCCTCGATGTCCAGTCTTCGACCAGCATCGTCGTCTCCTGGCACCCGCCTCCCGCCGGCACTCGCAACGGCATCATCACCGGCTACAAGATCCGCTACAAGCGTCGCGGCGGCAAGCGCGGCGAGACGGTGACGACGGACGGCAACCGGCGCGTGTACGCGCTCGAGCAGCTGCAGCGCGGCGCCCCCTACGCCGTGCGCATCTCGGCGATGACGGTCAACGGCACGGGGCCGGCGACCGATTGGCTCGTCGCGGAGACGTTCACGAACGATCTCGACGAGTCGACGGTGCCGGGCGAGCCCGAGTCGATACAGCTACGCGCTACCGACACCACGATCACGGTGAGTGCGTGTGTGTGTGTGTGTGTGTGTGTGTGTGTGTGTGTGTGTGTGTGTGTGTGTGTGTGTGTGTGTGTGTGTGTGTGTGTGTGTGTGTGTGTGTGTGTGTGTGTGTGTGTGTGTGTGTGTGTGTGTGTGTGTGTGTGTGTGTGTGTGTGTGTGTGTGTGTATGTGTGTGTGTATGTGTGTATGTATGTGTCTAGTATAGGAGAGAGTGCGACGCTGTCTGTGCTGCTACCTCTCCACCCCTCACTACCTCTCTACCACGCACAGGTGCAGGCTGCGTCATGTTGTCTTCTGTCGCACGTTCCGATCTCCTTCCGCTGAAATTGATGAGCCGTACAGTTTACATCAGTCACAAAATGTCACGCCACCTCAAGGCGTTGGTAATCTCTACCAGCGCTGGCTGCTTTAATGGAAGAATGCCTCGCGGCTTACTTGGAAATACCAAAGAAACTCGTTGGTTAAAACGTTACCAAACGTGTTTGGTTAAAGGTTGTGTATGACGCTGAGTATTGTGTGTCGTCATACATGTTCACCGTAATTTCGTTTATGCCCACCGTTTGCCAATATCTAGTTATAGCAACTCGAGATGCATGCAAGCAGTGTGCGCTGTTAATACTATTCCCTTTTTTTCGTGGATTCTCAAATATAACTGCGTTTGTCATTGCGATGCCCGAATGCCTCTCTCTTTTCTTATATTTCGCTCACACGTCATCGCACTCTCCTTCTCTCTCATTCTCTATCTCTCTCTCGCGCGCGCTCTCTCTCTCTCTCGCGCGCGCGCTCTCTCTCTCTCTCGAGTTGTGTTAAGACAAGTGTAACAATGGAGTTGTGTAAGTTACAGTGTAACAAGGAGTTGGTGGTAAGTACAAGTGTAACAAGAGTTGTGTAGTACAACTGCACGTGTAACAAGAGTTGTGTAAGTACAAGTGCACGTGTAACAAAGTTGTGTAAGTACAAGTGCACGTGTAACAAGAGTTGTGTAAGTACAAGTGCACGTGTAACAAGAGTTGTGTAAGTACAAGTGCACGTGTAACAAGAGTTGTGTAAGTACAAGTGCACGTGTAATAGAGTTTGTGTAAGTACAAGCCGCACGTGTAACAAGCCATGTATGCTGCAATGCAGTGTAACAAGATTGTGTAAGTACAAGTGCACGTGTAACAAAAGCCGTGTATGTACAAGTGCACGTGTAACAAGAGTTGTGTAAGTACAAGTGCACGTGTAACAAAAGCCGTGTATGTACAAGTGCACGTGTAACAAGAGTTGTGTAAGTACAAGTGCACGTGTACAAAAGCACGTGTATGTACGAAGTATCAAGGGTAACAAGATTTGTGTAAGCTACAGTGGCTCGTGTTAACAAAAGCCGTGTTATTTACAACGTGCACGTGTAACAAGAGTTGTGTAAGTACAAGTGTAACACGAGTTGTGTAAGTACAAGTGTAACAAGAGCCGACAAAACATAAGTGAAGGTGACAGTGAAGGTCACATTATACAACTTATTACTATACAACAATAATTATTATGTAGAATCTATTGTCTAACTGATTGTGTTATATTTAGATGCCACTATATCGTGCAACAACTGATACAACTAACACGTAAAAATTTAGCATACGACCGATGAGGAAATGTGGTACAGGGAATTTTGCAATATAGCCAGTCGTGACTGTTTGGCGTTTTTACCTTGAGTGCACCTAATGTACATGTGTACACGTCTGATTGTACACATTTATGAATTAACTTGAAATCGTAGCCGGAATGACAGACCACTTATGGCATTTCCCTTGAGCAAGCCTCATAATAGGTTACGTAAAGGTTACAAAGATTTTTGCTGCTATGTGCAGATTTTAGTTAACGCGATACAATGGTTTAACTAACAATTGTAGTATAGTGAAAAAGTTGGGATTATGCATTTTCGTTCCTTTTTTTGAAGATGAACTCAAAATCATACAATTTTGGAAAACGTCATGAGCTGTTGAATCCAAAACATGGACGTACGACAACGACATCACATATACACAACTCACATATGTCTATCTATCTCGATCTACTTGCTAATTTACCCCCCACAGCACACACACACACACCGTGAACGTGGTCCGTGGCTAAACTCGGACTAATTAAGTAGAACTCATTGTCTAACTATTCGTACAATTAGCCCCTGCGCAGCACACACTCACTCACTCACAGTGATCGTCGTGTCAGTGGCTTAACTAGTACTAATTAAGTAGAACTCATCGCCTAACTATCGGCGCAGCAGCAGCACGCACTCACCATGAATCGTTGTAGTGTCGGTGGCGTGTCTGTAGTTCTAGTACTAATTACGTTGACTCCTAGTCTAACTTATTCGTTTACATTAAACACACACACACACACACACACTTCACACACTCACACACCACACACACACACACGACTCACACACACACGCACACGCACTCACCATGATCGTGGTGTCGGTGGCGTGTCGGTAGTTTAACTAGTACTAATTAAGTAGAACTCACTATCTAACTATTCGTACATTTAACACACACACAACACACACACAACACCACACACTCACAAGCTGCGCACTGCACACCACACACACACGTCACAGCTCGGTGGTGCGGTGGCGTGTCGGTAGTTTTTAACTCAGTCTAATTAGTAGATCACTATCAATATTCGTACATTTAAACACCATCACACACTCACCACACACAGCACGCGCCGCACACGCCACGCACACGCACACGCACACCGCACGACGCACACGCACACACCACACTCACCATGATCGTGGTGTCGGTTGGGGTGTCGGTAGTTTATGTACTAATTAAGTAGACTCACGATCTAACTTTCGTAATTTAAAACACACACGCGACGAGTACGCACGCACGACGCACACACACCACACCACACTCACCGTAACGTGGTCGTCGGTAGCGCCGTTGCTGTAGTCGATCGGGCTCGGCCGCGCACCGTCGACTCGTCGAGATCGTTCGTGAACGTCTCCGCGACGAGCAAACGGTCGCCGCCCCGTGCCGTGACGTCATCGCCGAGCTGCGCACGGCGTAGGGGACGGCGCGCCGCGCTGCAGCCTGCTCGAGCGCGTACACGAGCGGTTGCGTCCGTCGTCCCGTCTCGCCGCGCTTGCCGCCGCGACGGCTTGTATCGGATCTTGTAGCGGTTGATGATTGCCGTGCCGAAGTGCGGCGGGAGGCGGGGTGCGAGGCAAGACGCTGATGCGTAGGTGGGAAGACTGGAACGATCGGAGGGTCATCGTTGAAGCGGCGTGTCACTGGAGCTATAGAGATAATGAGAGATAATGAGTATGAGAGATGGTCGTGGTGGTGACCAGTGGTACAGTGACGATGATGGTGAATGGACCAGGGGTCAGGGACGATGATCAGGTATTAGGGTGGTAGAGGGGTCAAGTTGAATGGGTAGTAGGTTGTCAGGGGTGGCATCATGCGTCAGGTGGTCTAGGGTGATGGTAGAGGGGGTCAGAGGGTGGCAGTATTGGTCCAGGTGGGTCAGGATGGAGGTTTTCAATGGATCCTAGTGTTGTGATCGTATCTCGGGCGGCGCAAGTCACATTGCGCGCGTTGTTACTCATGTCGTGTAGCGTCTTTGGCGATGATCTCAGGTCGACGGCTGACGCGATGCGGCGTTTTGCGATGGAGCCATCACGCGCGAGATGTTAATCTC
>NW_014577270.1:344306-345384 GCF_000485595.1 Priapulus caudatus | reverse complement strand
TACACGGCTTTTGTTACACGTGCACTTGTACTTACACAACTCTTGTTACACTTGTACTTACACAACTCTTGTTACACTTGTACTTACACGGCTCTTGTTTCGCCTGCGCAGGTGACGTGGGCGCCGCCGCGCGACCGCACCGTCATGGTGCGCACGTACACGATCGGCTACGGCATCAGCGTGCCGGACGTCTACGAGAAGGTGCTCGACACGAAGAACCAGCGCGCGTTCACCATCGAACACCTGCGGCCGCAGAGCATGTACATCGTCAGCATCCGCGCGAACAACAACGTCGGGCCGGGCCCGCCCGCCTACGAGACGATCCACACGCAGAAGGCGCGCCCGCTGCTGCCGGAGACGCCGCTGGACCCGCCGCACGGGCTGCGCGCCGAGGTGCTGTCGCCAAACTCGGTGGTGCTCATGTGGGACGATCACACGCTGCCCGTGAAGACGAAGCACGCGATCGATGGACGCATCTACACGATCCGCTACCGGACAGGTGCGTCGCCGTGGTTACGCGGTTGCGTAGTGGCGGTTACGCGGTCGCGGTTAGGTAGCCGTGGTTACGTGGTCGCGGTGAGATAGCCACGGTTATGCGGTTAGGTAGCCGCAGTTCCGTCGCAAAGGTTACGCGGTCGCGGTTAGGTAGCCGTGGTTACGTCACCACGGTTACCCGGTCACGGTTGCGTCACCATGGTTACACTGCTGCGGATCGGTCGTCGGCGATTGTCTGCCTGTTGTTGTAGTGTCGATTTTCACCGAGGTTCTCTCACAAATTGGAATGCCATTTAAAAGGTTAGCGAATTATCGATCGATTGTGTGCCCATTCCATTTTGGCCCGTTCATAACCGCGCGTACGTTTGCGTAGGCGGCGGCCGATTCAAGTATCAGAACTCGACCGATCTGACGACGGTTACCGACGGCCTCACGCCCAACACCCAGTACGAGTTCTCCGTGAAGGTCACCAAAGGTCGCCGCTCGTCCGCCTACAGCATGGTCATCTTCAACGTGACACAGGAAGATAGTAAGTCAATAGTAAACTAACCTATCATATAGAGCATATATATATATATATATA
>NW_014577270.1:333287-344296 GCF_000485595.1 Priapulus caudatus | reverse complement strand
TCTCTCTCTCTCTCTCTTTCTTCTCTCTCTCTCTCTTCTTCTCTTCTCTCTCTCTCTCTCTCTCTCTCTCTCTCTCTCTCTCTCACTTCTCTCTCTCTCTCTCTTTTCTCTCTCTCTCTCTCTGTCTCTCTCGTTTGCTCTATCTCTCCCTCTCGTTCTCGTGCTCTCTCTCTCCCTCTCTCTTGCTCTCGCTCTCCCCCTCTCCCTCTCTCTCTCGCTCTCTCCCATGTACTCTCTCCCATTCGTTCTCGTGCTTTCTCAGTCTCACGGCTCTGCTCACTGCGTGTGTCATTGCAGCAAACTCACCTGAGCCGCCCGGCTACAATCAGCCGCCGATGTCGTACGAGCAGGCGGTCAACGCGTCGCTGCCGCACAACGCGTCCGCCTCGTCCGGCTACAGCTCCGACACGAACCGCACGCTGCCGCACCGGCCCGTGCATCCGCTAAAGAGCTTCAGCGTGCCCGGCCCGCCAGAGGGCTCTGCTCCACGCACGCCGACGCCGAAACACATAGGTGCGCGTCACGAGGGAGAGGGAGGGGGTCGCGAGGGAGGGGGAGGGGGTTGTGAGGGAGGGGGAGGGGGTTGTGAGGAGAGGGAGAGTTGTGAGGGAGGGGGAGGGGGTCGTGAGGGAGGGGGAGGGGGTTGTGAAGGAGAGGGAGAGGTCGCGAGGGAGGGGGAGGGAGTAGTAATGAAGCGGGAGAGGTCGCGAGGAGGTGGTTGTGAGGGAGCAGGCTGTTGCAAGAGAGGGGAGCAGTAAGGAGGGGGGGAAGGTAGTGAGTGAAGAAAAGTAGAGGAGGGGAATTGTGTTCTGTCGCAACAAGTTTATTTTTCTCTGATGTTTTTTTGGCCATTGCATTCATTATTCATTCTCATTAATGCTAATAATATTCCAATGATTCTACTTCGGCGAATTATTTAGGTGACGATGTTCGAATCACATATTGAAAAAACTCAAAAACTTAATCGCATGTTGATTTATTCTCAATGCTCTCATGATCAGGGTCCTTTTTTTCGCCGAACAGTTTTTTTCCGCCGCCAGCTGTCACTGTGACGTTACTCAGTCGGCGACATGTTTCTCTCACAGTGAAACCGCAGCCGGTCAACAGTCCATACAAGAAGCCGACGGTGATCGTGAATAGCACTCCGAGCAGCGCGCAGGCAAGTGGCTCCATCTATAACAAGCCGCGCATGAGTCCGATGCCGGTGGTGATGCCGCGGGCGCCGGACGGCGGAATGTTGCCGGCGGATTTCCGACCGCCACGGGCCGAGGACCCGGAAAAGATCAACAATGATGCACCCAATGTAAGCATCGGCTAGCCGGCGTTTTTGGATTTTCGAAAACGGGAGGGGGGTTGTCTCCACGCGGAGTTTTGAAACTGCCACGGTTCAATGACCGGCGCAGGTCGTGAGATTTTTTTTATTTGGTGCTGTCTGGATGTGTTTTGGACCTCGTTTTTTTAGGGAATTGTTCCGAATATAATCGGTTTTGTTGAATGAATATTGGCAAACTAAAACGTATTTTGATGAGTTATAAAGGGGTAGATTCTATAGAAGGGGTCGGGTAGGAGGCTGCCCCACCATTACATAGCTGAATATACCCTATGTAGCAATTTATTGTACATAATAATAATTGTAGACATAGGGAAATGCCTGATTGTATAGTAGTATTATAGTAGTTTTATAATAAATTTATAATAGATTAATAGTAGTTAGTATTGTAGATTTTATATTCCTGTGCATCGTTAACCTAAATCGATTCACCGATCGTATAAATTGCGAAAAATTTCTCTCGCGATATCTTTTTTTCCCACTTTAGGATAAACAGCTAGTAATATCAATTTTCTTTAAGCAGTTTGTGAGAGCTTTGCGCATACCTACTTAGCTACGTACGCCAACGAACTCTCGCTGAACTTTCGCCGCCTGTTTGCACTTCAGAAGTCCTGCAGCATCGAAGACATCTCTCAGGAGATCACCAACCTGGAGAGTCTCGTGAAGGACCTCAATGCCATCACCGCCTCCGAGTTTGAGTGCTAGAGGGCAGCAGCGTCAACTATAGAGGGCAGCAGCATCAACTATAGAGGGCAGCAGCATCAACTATAGAGGGCAGCAGCATCAACTATAGAGGGCAGCAGCGTCAACTATAGAGGGCAGCAGCGTCAACTATAGAGGGTGCTGGCAGTCGGTAACAAGGTCAATGCGTGAATGCGGGCACATGAGCGTTGTTTCTGCGCTCGCGCCGGGTTTATTATGTGTAACGTGGTCGTCATCTCTGATCGAGTATGTAACCTTTATTTTTTATTTTTTATCGTGTACCGATATCTACATCTCCGCGGAGCTGCCGCTGCGTGCTCATGGTTGTACGGATGGTTTCGGATGGTTCCGCGTAGTTGTGGATAGTTCTGGATAATTCTTCTGGATAATTCTGGAATATTCCAGATGATTCCGGAAGATTCCGGATGGTTTCTGATGATTCTGGATGGTTCCGGATGGTTCCAGATAATTTTGGATGGTTCCGGATGGTTCCAGATGATTCCGGATGATGGTGTTAACATGGGAACTGCTGGTTATTTGCATCGCCTTGCGTGGGATTATGTACAGGGTAGCGATCCGACAGTTACACACGACTGCCGGGGATAAAGAGAGAGAGAATGCGCTGCGGTGAAGATTTGTAATATACTACTTGTCGTACATAACGTGACTGTAATATAAGTCGTCTGTTGAAGTCTCCGGTTCAAGACCCGGCACAGTTGATAAGTTGTAAGGTTGTTTGTGTGTAGGTGGGGCGTGGTTGGTTGTGTGTGTGTGTATTCAGCTACGAAGCGCAGGCATATGGATGCGGTCAGGTCATATTGTCAATAGGTCCATATTGCAGATAAGACTGCTCAACATACTCACCTCACTTCTTCACGATAATGGTACCTCCCACGTCTTCCTACTCTTCCACTTCAGGGGCTTCTCCTTCCCTCTCCACACACACACGCGCACGCGCACACAAACACACACACACATGCACGCGCGCGCGCACACACACACAAACAAACAAACAAACAAACATTATTGATGATAATAACGCACATCTCCTCTGCCAGATCTTCCCCAACACCCCAAAGTCGCATGGTTGTGAGATTGCCTCTCTCATTTCTCCGAAACAGGAATGTATTCACCGCCTCCCCCAACCCAACACACACGCGGTGAACGATGGTGGTGAACCTTTATGAGTGGTTTCCCATCATTATATTATCATCGGCTGCTGCATCCATCCCAGCGTGCGTATCTACTCCCAGGTTTGACCGCTGGAGGGCAGCACGTACTTGTAGATAGCTAACATAAAAGATAACGCGCGAATCCTATACCTGTTGTTCAGGTAGATTGTATAGCTGACGTCGCATGGTGTACCCCCTTATTTATATACGATGATGAAACATTGCCATATACAGTACGTATCATTATTTTATTCGTGTATGGAAGTTTTTCGTGTCCCTATGTCGTGTGTGTGTGTGTTTATTGTGTATACGTACACGTTGTGAACAGCCGTATATATTGAGGGGAGGAGAGGGGGGAGGGGAAGAGTGGGGAGGGAAGTGACGGTGAGGGGAGGGAAGGGAAGAATCGAAGGGGAGGGGACGGAAGGGGCGTGTGTGAACAAACCTGAACAGAGCAGAAGAGACGTTGAAGAATTGTTAAGTTGATCACAGATTGTCTTGTTTACACTCGGTGTTTGCGTTTACTCATCACTATAGTAACATACTGGTTATATATATATATATATAAATTTTTGATGTTGCATTGAGTGCGGGAGAATGACACGAGCGTTGAGCTTCTGTGTGTGTGCGTTCGTGCGTGCGTGCATTACTGTTCGTGCATATGCATGACTGTGTGTGACAGTGTGTGTGTGTGTGCTTGCATACACGCACAGGCGTGTGAGTAATTGTGTGTGTGTGCGCGCGCGTGTGAGTAAGAGTGTGCGTGCGTGCGTGTGAGTAAGTGTGTGCGTGCGTGCGCGTGAGTAACTGTGCGTGCGCTTGCGAGTCGCGTCGCGGTGTAACGAGTTCTTTTCAAACGAACAGGCAACACGTCGTCGAGCCACAGTACGCCCGCGAGCACGGTCGAGCGCGACAAGCCGCCCCAGGCCGGCGTGACCAAGGTGGTCAAGCCAAAACCCATTATTATCCCTCTAGATCCGGCTGCTCAAAGGCCTCAGCCACGCGAACGTAAGTAGGAGGTCGGCTGCCGGCTGCCGGACACCCCCTCCCCTACCTGATGCACTCCAGCTTTATGTGGATTCACTCACACGCACTGCAAGCCCCCGCTGCTCGGCTGCTGTTGGCTAACACACCATGGCTTTTGATTATTTACAGGTCACCGCTGTGTACTACTACTACTAACTAACTTTTCTTCGCGTGCTCGCTCTTCCGCTGGCTTGTTATCACTGTGATGGTGATGGTTTTGTTGTTGTTGTTGTTGTTGTCGTAGTTATTGCTTTTTATACTAATACGTCGTTGTCGGGGGTGACGCGGCGGCGGCGGCGTCTGTTGCTGGGAGTCTTATGTGAGAAGGAGGATCAGGCAACTGTTGTTTTACTTAACTTGTTAGCGCCTCTCTGCTTCTGCACACTGACCGATCTTTGTTTGCTAACTCCTCCTTTGGACACTGACTGGTCTTTTTCGACTAACTCCTTTTTGGATACTGACTCTTTCCTTTGTCCACGACATTGGTTCCTCCCTGAATACTGACCATTTTCTTTGTCCTTTACATTAGATCTTCCCTGAATACCGACTCCTTTTATTTTCGTCCTCTAACCTGGTTTCCATCTCAATATTGACTCCCAACTTTGTCCCCTTCATTGGTACCTCCATGAATACGGTCTCCTTCCTTTGTCCCCTACATTGGTTTCTTCCTAACCACTTACTCCACCTTTTGTCCCTTACATTGGTTTCTTCCTGACCACTGACTTTATACATATTATATATATATATATATATATATATTTATATAAAATTATATATATAATGATATATAGTAAACAAACCATCGTCGGACCGTATATAGCATAGTATGGCAGTATTAGTTGTATTAGTAGTTGCTTTATGATAATAAATAATGTTATAATTTCACAAAAAATCTCTTGACTTTTTAAACGAACCACCGTTGGACCGTATATAGCATAGTATATATAATAAATAATATTACAATTTCACAAAAAATCTTGTGACTTTGACACTCGCTCTAGTGGTTATTTACGTTCACTAGGTTTTTATTTTAATATATTTTATTTTGCTCTCCAAAGGGTAGCTGATCCCCTTGCCCACCTCCCCCTGAGGCTGCAGCCCTGCGACACTCTGTGCTTTGCGTGTTTGTTTGCTGACTGCTGCCGGCTTTCCTTGCAGCTCCGCACACTGCGCCTCGCGATCTCACCATTGTACCCGTCGAAAACAACCCGACAGCGATCAACCTCAACTGGCAACCACCCAAGGTGCCCAACGGACAGATCACAGGTAATCACGCTGTCGTGCTGGTGGGCCCGGCAGGTGCGTCGCCTCCCACCTGCAGCTGTCGCATCGCTGAACCCTAGCTGTCCCCTCCTGACTGACGACCTCTTGCTGACCTTCTGGTGACCCCCTACTGACCAATGACCCCCCTGCTAACCCCTACTGACCTCTTGCTGACCTCCTGCTGGCCCCGTACTGACTTGCTGACCTCTACTGATCTCCTGCTGACCTCTACTGATCTCCTGCTGGCCCCTGGTGACCCCCTACTGACCAATGACCCCCCTGCTAACCCCTACTGACCTCCTGCTGACCTCTACTGATCTCCTGCTGGCCCCGTACTGACCTGCTGACCTCTACTGATCTCCTGCTGACCTCTACTGATCTCCTGCTGGCCCCTGCTGACCCCGTACTGACCTGCTAACCAAATGATGACTTTTCGCTGACCCAATTGAGGGAGGAGGAGGGAGTTGTGAGGGAAGGGTGGGGTGGTCGCGAGTGTGGGGGAGAGGGTTGCGAGGAGCTGGTTCTGAGGGAGCAGGCTGTTGCCAGAGAGGGGAGCAGTAAGGAGGGGGGGAAGGTAGTGAGTGAAGAAAAGTAGAGGAGGGGAATTGTGTTCTGTCGCAACAAGTTTATTTTTCTCTGATGTTTTTTTGGCCATTGCATTCATTATTCATTCTCATTAATGCTAATAATATTCCAATGATTCTACTTCGGCGAATTATTTAGGTAAAGATATCTAAAAAACTCAAAAACTTAATAGCATGTTGATTTATTCTCAATGCTCTCATGATCAGGGGGCCGTTGTCAGAAACAAAATTAGTCGCAACATTAGTCTTACCATTAACTTCCACTCGTAAACCGTTGACAGAAACATCGTAAGGTTACGAGAACGAAAAATCGTCCCAAATATCCTCATAACATTACGAGAGCTCAGACCCTCTCGTAACTTTAATATAAAGTTGAAAATAACACATTTACACTACGAATTACAATTATAGTGATATTATATTTTGTAATAATGAATAAAATGTGTGTTTTTCTTGAAAAACACATCAAAATCATTAATTATCTACCGCTAATAAAACAAAACAATACATTTACAAATGGCGTATGGCATTTGTTCTCTTGTTCTAAAGGTTTTCCACGCTTGCCACGACTCTCGCATCTCGCGTTACAGTGTGAGAATTTGTCTTGTTGTGCAGAATTAATTCATGACCACGGCGTTTTTCATCAAATATTATTTATATGTGGTTAGCCATCATAATATGCATAAATTACTGTGATGTACAATAAATGTGTATGAATTTGAATTTTGTGATTGATTCTCATCCAATCAGCAGTCTTGTGATGAAGTTCCTGTTATCCTAAGTTTTCTAATACTGTAATAGCTGCGATGTGTTTCTGTCAACGCTAGTCTCGCAACATTAGCATTAGTCGTAAGTGTTATCGTAGCATTAACTTTACGATGTTTCTGACAACGGGCCCCAGGGTTCTGTGTTCTCCGAACAGTTTTTTTCCACCGCCAGCTGTCACTGTGACGTTACTCAGTCGTCGACATGTTTCTCTCACAGTGAAACCGCAGCCGGTCAACAGTCCATACAAGAAGCCGACGGTGATCGTGAATAGCACTCCGAGCAGTGCGCAGGCAAGTGGCTCCATCTATAACAAGCCGCGCATGAGTCCGATGCCGGTGGTGATGCCGCGGGCGCCGGACGGCGGAATGTTGCCGGCGGATTTCCGACCGCCACGGGCCGAGGACCCGGAAAAGATCAACAATGATGCACCCAATGTAAGCATCGGCTAGCCGGCGTTTTTGGATTTTCGAAAACGGGAGGGGGGTTGTCTCCACGCGGAGTTTTGAAACTGCCACGGTTCAATGACTGGCGCAGGTCGTGAGATTTTTTTTATTTGGTGCTGCCTGGATGTGTTTTGGACCTCGTTTTTTTAGGGAATTGTTCCAAATATAATTGGTTTTGTTGCTCAAAATGAATATTGGCAAACTAAAACGTATTTTGATGAGTTATAAAGGGGTAGATTCTATAGAAGGGGTAGGGTAGGAGGCTGGCCCACCATTACATAGCTGAATATACCCTATGTAGCAATTCATTGTACATAATAATAATTGTAGACATAGGGAAATGCCTGATTGTATAGTAGTATTATAGTAGTTTTATAATAAATTTATAATAGATTAATAGTAGTTAGTATTGTAGATTTTATATTCCTGTGCATCGCTAACCTAAATCGTTTCACTGATCGTATAAATTGCGAAAAATTTCTCTCGCGATATCTTTTCTCCCACTTTAGGATAAACAGCTAGTAATATCAATTTTCTTTAAGCAGTTTGTGAGAGCTTTGCGCATACCTACTTAGCTACGTACGCCAACGAACTCTCGCTGAACTTTCGCCACCTGTTTGCACTTCAGAAGTCCTCCAGCATTGAAGACATCTCGCAGGAGATCACGAACCTGGAGAGTCTCGTGAAGGACCTCAACGCCATCACCGCCTCCGAGTTTGAGTGCTAGAGGGCAGCAGCGTCAACTATAGAGGGCAGCAGCTGAGAGAGCAGGAGAAAAAGACTTTGACAGTTTTATTTTTAGCTGTGTAGTTTTACAATTCTACTGATACAACTTGCCTATTATTATAGCACAAACTAAATATGGAAGATTGGTAGGAGAGAGAAAATACAAAAATAAGGGTAAAAAGTGGATGCGAGTGTCAAACACCTATCTATATGTGACGATTCCTCTCGCCCCTGTGTGTGTATCCATCTGCACATCGTGTTGCCATGACAACAGGGTAATTCGAAACCATAACAACACGCTGAGGTGTGCTACTGAAGTCTGTTTGTTTCCCGATAACTCCCTAAATCTATATGTAATCATTTATGATTGCATAACAGGAACTGTAGGGTTCTAATAAAGGACGTTGTAACTTATTACTGTCGTGTGTAACCCTTGTGAGACATATTTTCAATGGCAGTAAGTCTAGTATCACAAGTTCATTACGTTATCATGCACTGGCGACAGTATAGGCCCTAATGTTACGAGTGTATAAGCCCCTGCAAGGACATATCACTCCGGTGACCGTCACGTGTGTAAATGACGCTCTTGTGTCGTACTATGTAGAGTCCCTGTATACAGACTAGTACTATGGCTGGCCTAGTACTATGGCTGTGGATGCAGAGTAATACTCTCGGTACTGTAATCACGTGACTTCTATATTTTCCCTCTGCTGTCACGTGAGGAGTTAAACTTTGTGTAAGTATCATGTTTGCGTTCGCAGTGTTGTCGTGTTTGTTTCCAACAGGTCTACGGAACAACTATTTAAGATGCTCGCGAATTGATTGTGTGTATAAACGAAATTTGTTGATGAAAGCACGACGTTGATCCGATTTCGTCTGTTTCCATTCCAAATGATGGTGGAGCTGGATAGAGTGTCACCAAGCACTTTGTACCACATATATATATATACCAGTTTAACCCCTAAAATTTTAATAATTTTGCCATTAAAACCTGATAAATGTTACTTGAAGATTGCTGTAAAGTTCAGACATTCAAGATCGTTGATAACAGCTAAATGGAAGAGAGGTTGAAACTTGTAAAATTGGAATATCTCGGAACCAACTTCGAATTCTAAACCCATTTGAAATCGTAGAATCAATTTTGTATACAATGACACTTTTACGATTAGTTGCTCTAGCCTACATTGTATGTCTATGACTATTTGCTAGTGCCTGTTTCCTTAGTTATTACATCTGATCTCCCAGCATAGCACATTTCCCGTATACTGTTAATTCAAGAGTACATTAGGCTAGTCTAATGTACTGTCAATTTAGTGAACTGACTGTTTTGAATACCTACTCTCCTCATGCTACCCTATAATATGTGCTGTATAACAACATTTTCCCGGCATGCCCCCTTTCCCGTGTTGGTCCGTTGCAAAAATACTAGAAGGTAGCTGCACGATTTAAACTCAAACAGTTCAAATATTTGCCATGCCATAAGGAAGAGGTGATAAATCCATAGCAATATGTGCTTGATATGCATAATAATGTGTGTATCGTGTATTTCGGATGGCATACCATTAGATGTAGGTTTCGATGCTGATATATATATATATATATATATATATATATATATATATATATATATATATATATATATATATATATATATATATATATATATATATATATATATGTATCGCTTCCATGTTTGTTCATGCTTGTAGTAAGAGAGTTTCTTCACTTCGGCTTGAGTGCTTTTATCGTGAGCCATTTAACAAGCAAATCGCACTGCGAAATGGATCTGACTCGTGAAACATTTGCGAGCGTTAATCTACGTTCTAGTGTTTCTGCATCACGGACTCCCCTTCTGCATTTCCCTTCCCCAGCAACTCGCCCCCGCGACAAGTTCGTGCCGTGCTTGCCGTGTGCTAAGTGCCTGTTCATTTCTCTTGCAGTTTACGGTCGAAATTCAGGCAGTCCGTGGGGGGAGTCACAGCCGCATCAACCCAACGGTAACCCAGCAGTGGCCAGCCAGGCCGGCGGCCAACCGATCACCCTACTAACCATGTCTGCATAGAAGACTTGTCACTAACACCTGTGTGTGTCGGGGCCCGTGCGTGTAACCCCTCCCCCTCCCACCTGCCTGCCGTGCACTAGCTTCCCCTGCTGGCAGAGATATACTGAGGATGTCTGATCACGGGACGTGTAGCAGTGTTGTGCCGATGCTGCTTGCTTGTTTCCGTGATGAGTCCTTCTCTATAGACAGGGGAGGGTGTTGGCATCGATAGCAGTGGTGCAGTGATAGTATTTTGTCTTCTTCTTCATCGTCGTCTTCTCTTTCATGTTGTTTTCGTCATCTTCTACTTCTTCTTCGTGTTCTTTTTTTTCATCATCATTCTTCTTCTTCTTCTTCTTTTTCATCATCATTATCTTATTCTTCTCCTTCTTCTTCTTCATCTTATTCTTCTCTTTCTTCTTCTTCATCTTCTTCTTCTTCTTCTTCTTCTTCTTCTTCTTCTTCTTCTTCTTCTTCTTCTTCTTCTTCTTCTTCTTCTTCATCTTCTTCTTCTTCTTCTTCTTCTTCTTCTTCTTCTTCTTCTTCTTCTTCTTCTTCTTCTACCATTACTTCTTCTTGTGTTCTTCTTCTTCTTACTGTATGACACCTATATCATTTACATACCTATATAACTCCGTGTTAGTCGTAGCATCACGGTGTATGTGCGTGCGAACGCTATATCCTCAGTAGATGCAGTGTCTCGCTACGTAGATCCAATCTAATCTCATTTAGCTTGAATTGCTTCTCTATCGTAGATGTCTAATTATGTGTTATCAAGTGCTCACGGTACATGCGTGTGTTGTGGGCTCTTGATGGTATAGTTACCGGTAGTTCTACAGTAATTAGGCCTTACCGTAATACCGGTAGTTCATTACCGTAAGTTTCTAGTCTTGATGGTATAGTTACGGTTTGTAATATTATCTTATACATATATATATATATAATATGTATATA
>NW_014577270.1:329978-333262 GCF_000485595.1 Priapulus caudatus | reverse complement strand
CTATAGTATATATATATATATATATATATATATATATATATATAGCAGAGAAGCGACTCTGTTAGAGCAGCGTATCATTAAACAGACGTGTATTAGTCACTAGAACTAACTTTATCGATGTAGAGTGTGTGGCGAGTGTGCGTGAGTGTGCGCGCTCGTGCGTGCGCGTGTGTAAATATGACTCTAATGTTTAGGTGTCATTGGCTTTTCCCACACATTCCAGTACCTGGAGAGCTATTTCCATTTTTCAGGAGACTGTCCGTTACTGCTTGCATCAGCGCTTGCTGAAGAAATTTACGAACAAACATGGAAAATGATTAAACGTCGGAATCTTAATCTTTCGTATATTTCTATATGTTCGATTTTGCGTGTCGGAGTTTTCGCTACGTTTTACTGGCCGCAATTCGTGGTATGTGTCTCGGCCGTACGCACTTCATATCGCGGTTAATTTATACCTTAGAGTAATATAATCTCATAACCATAATCTCATGCCGTTAAACGCGAGAGAGAGAGAGAGAAGCAACAGGTGCGCCATCTACTGGTTGTGAAGTGAGCAAAAAACGTGAATCGTATAGCAGTGCTATCAGTCGTGGAATGTGTTTGTTTCACAGATTTCTTTCTGGATGGACGATAAATTCGATGATAGATATTTCGTTTCGGATCATTTGTTTAAGTACGGCTCGAACTGTGTCGCGTGTTGCTTCTTCGACTGTACGTTTGCCGTTCGCCCTGCCTCGAACAAAACTATGTACACTACTAAGGAAGAGGACGGTAAAGCGCGATCACGAAACAACATAACTCCACCCTGTGTACCCCTTTTGATCCCTCTACAGGAGCCAGTAGCTACAGGACACTGTAGTGAGAACGTAGGGGGCTACGCTGGGTAGAGCTAGTGGCAGCACAGGCGTGTCAGTGGAGATAATAATGGTTGTGGCTCCACCCTGCGATGTGTATTGCAACGCACGCCGATGACACATCTTCGGCTGCTGAATATGTTCTTAAAATATCGCTATTGCGTTTAATTAATAATTTACTCGAACGTCGTGCGTGCGTGCGTGCGTGCGTGCGTGCGTGCGTGCGTGCGGTATATGTGACGTCTTAATCATGTTGATGACGAGCGTTTATCATCTGCATTGTATGTATATATATATATTTCGGAGCGCATGCGCGCTATGAAACTCTATTCGGCGGAAATAGCATTTGTTCCCCGAGAGTCTGACCCTTCCCCGTTGTTGCCATTTTATATGTATATAAATATTTGGCGCGATTGCGCGCTCTCTCGGATGAAGCCAAATACGAGTACAGGTTAATCGATGTTCCAATCGTGGTTTCCAAGATGGCCGCGGTCACTACTGGCTAATATTACAATGTAAGCTCTTCGGTTGGTCGCTCTTTTCCAATCGTCGCTCGCGCTCACTCTCTTGTTCACACATACTATACATCTCTCTCTCTCTCTCTCTCTCTCTCTCTCTCTCTCTCTCTCTCTCTCTCTCTTCTGCTGCTATGTCTCCTGTCCCTGTCCTGCTGGTCCATTTATCCTGAGAACTCCATTGAGACGTGAGAGGTAAGAGGCGCGCATCGTACGCAGCGACATTGTCACGTGGTGAACACGTGGTGCTCACGTGGTGAACACGTGGTGCTCACGTGGTGAACACGTGGTGCTGTCGCTGCGGTTCATACAGATGCAGGGCCGCGTCGCTTCAGAACTGTAATACGCACTAACTTGATACGCTGAATTCAGTGTGTGAACAGCAACACTGCATCGCGTGTGACACAGGCTCGGCTGGCCTGCACGCGTACGCACGCGCGTATTGTTGTGTTTGTTTCCTGAATTCAAGTATCATTGTGTCACTGACGTGGGGGGAAGGTGGGTAGGTAGGATGAGAGGATGGTGGTTGGGTGGAGTGGTTAAACATATACGTGTGGTGACTACGTGTGAATTGTTTCGTAGCTCTAGTCTTCACAATGATTTTGTCGTGTTTGTGATTCTCGCTTTCCCGAAAGGCAATTACGAGTGTATTTATTTACAAACCCCCGCGCGCTTGTGGCTAGTAGCAGAAAGGCACTCATTGGCTTTCCAGATGTATATTTTTGTTAGAGTTAGGCCCCGGCAGGTGATGCTCTTGGAGTAATATGTTGAAATCAAGGCCAGGGCTAGTACTCCGGAGGGGGGGGGGAGGGCGCTAAGAAGTGCAGCAAAAATAATAGACGCCATAACAGCAAAAAGAAAATGTGAGAAGGCGTGAAAAAAATGAGAAAAAGTGAAATGTTATTTGTGTTTGCCCGTGAAGACGATCTCAATTCAATTTCTTAATAACTTCTCAAAACTGATCGGCAACAGTTAATGTTTTTTCAGTCCGCAGAAGATGAAAGATAACTCGTGTTCTCTCGAATGGAAAGCTGCAATCTGTCACGGTCATACTTGCTAGATTGAAACCACGTAGTTGGCATTGTTACGAACGTACTCGCAGCCATACGAGGGTAGAAGGAGGCACTGGGGGGAGGTTTGGAAGTACTAGGGGGAGGTTTGGAGGCACTGGGGGGAGGTGTGGAGGCACGTGAGGGTGGGTGGAGACACTAGGGGGAGGTATGACCGCAGTTGTTGACATCGTCTGTGTTTACGCAGCCATCGCCACGGCGATTCCGAACGGGCACTTGAACACGGAGCACAGAGATGGACCGTCGGTGCGACCTTTCTACCCACGGCCGCAGTACAGTCACCACATCGATGGCTCACAGAGCTCTGCAGGTAGCGTATTGTTAACCATGGCTATGCGTCCGGTTACCGGTCGCACAGCTTCCAGGCTACGCGGCTGGTTATATATTTCTTATGGGAACCCAACTATATATTTTTTCAGTAAAAAACAATAAACAATTAGTTTTTACCATAATATTACTTACCTTTAAGTGTTTTATAAAAAAAAATGTGTTTTTGTAACTTTTGAAGCAATAGTAAATCCAGTAAAATCAACGATTTGAAAGGTGGCGTGGCCTAATCGTGACGTGGATTTGGGAATCTGTGCTGAGCTTTGTAATGGATGACCGGACGCGTAGCCACTGCCTATTGTTAAACACCACCACACCGCCACACTGTCTCCTTGCTCCACTCCTTCTTTTGTCTTACTGCTACACAGCCTTACTGTTCAACCCTCCACCGCCGTTCCTCTCCCCCATCTCCCTTTCCCTCCCCCCCATCTCTCTCTCTCTTTCTACCCCCTCTCTCTCTCTCTCTTTCTCTCTCTCTCTCTTTCTCTCTCTCTCTCTTTCTCTCTCTCTCTTCTCCT
>NW_014577270.1:313937-323612 GCF_000485595.1 Priapulus caudatus | reverse complement strand
CTCTCTCTCTCTCTCTCTCTCTCTCTCTCTCTCTCTCTCTCCCTCTCTATCTCTCTCCCACTCGCTCTCTCTCTATCTCTCTCTCTCTCTCTCTCTTTCCCTTTCCACCCCGCCCTACTATCCATCTTCCTCTTTCTCGCCCCCGCTGTCATTCGCCCTTCCTCTCCCCATCTCCTTCTCTTCCCTCGCCATTTATATCTGTCTCATTCTTTCTCTTCGATGGAGCACTAGCGATATCTTTTTAATTTCTTTTGATTTTTACAAAAAAAAATAAGCATCAATGAGCGTGCTGGGTGGGGAGACATGGGTACGGGGGGAGGGTTCGGTGGATTTTCGCGGACGAAGGAAATGTAATGTAATGTGAATGTCGTGTGGTCCTGAAACATTCTGCAGGATATTTGCTGTATGTCATCTGATAAGAAAAAAATAATGTTTTGATATAAAAAAAAGTCGGGGTTCTTGCTCTGTTGACCTGTTGTACCTAAGCACACACCTCATACCGGGAGCATATAAAGCATTTCAATGAAGTAATGCGGATCTGTCTAACACTAAAACACGCAAGATGCGCGTTTACTCTTTGATGTTGTTCCGGCATGCTTTACACGCGAGATGCATGTTACGTGCATGGAAATGGAATAGAAGCTATTCTTCTATTCTATTTTTATGGTTACGTGTTCTAAACAGACTTATCTCTATTCTATTGAACCCACACAAATGACAAGTGAACAGTACTGACAAGGCACCGTCCGATTTACTAATAGATATTTCTCCTCTATAATAGATACTATATATCTCTGATTTAATATACCACCGTTTCCCACTGCCCCTTCAGGAACCGTTGTGTATATTACTAGGCGTATATATTAAGTCGATGTATCTCGATACGTTTACGATGTATTGGATCGACTCTACCTAACTTCGTTCATGAAAATATGTGATTGTAACTGAAAAAAATAAGTACATGTACCGTGCCTGGTGATCAATAGATGGCGCTGGTATAGCTAAATAGACGCGCAAGCGAACGAAGTGCAACACATGCGCACGTATGTGCATGCACGAACACACACGCACACACGCGCACGCACGCACGCATACACACACGCACGCGCGCACGCACGCATACACACGCACGCACACCACACACGCAAGCACGCACACAACGACATGCATTGAAACGTTGCATCGTATCAATTTGACGTGGCTACAACCAACCTGAGCCTCACATCTCATTCAAATCACATTTAAATCTCTAATCCAATACCAACAAATCTAACTGCCATGGTCACCAAGTAATAGCGGCGCCAGGAAAAATAAGCCACACGCATATCCATCCATCACCCGTGAACAGAATTTCAATTTTTTTTAAATATTGTTCTCGTCTGTTCTCTGTCTCTACGACTGTTTCACGTAGTGAGAAGAGAGAAGGCACCTAGTAGATATAGTCTGTGCACAAGCCGTCCCCCTATTTATGTATCAATTGTAAGCGATTCGATTACAGCGGCAAAATCCCTTAGAGTGTTCGTGCGTTGTTTCTTCACGGCAGCTGCATGAGGCAGGGTTGCACCCATGCGTGCGCCTAGCTCGTTACGTCTACCGTTCACACTATGGTCCGATATGGACCGGCATATACGCGCACGCACGCTAGCTTTCACGACGCCTTCTGATACATTAATCATGAAACGCGCATGATCGGAAATTTCGCCTGATATTGCGTCGATAGTAACCGTTGCTACGGCGGCCATCTTTGATGACGCTACGATGTCTGCTTATTTATACACTCATCCTTTCCTATGGAGGGGTTGCTCCTCTTTCTACACCCTTACTCCGCTTCCAATGACGGGGTCTCCTTCTTCTCATACTCACACCCCTCCCATGATTAGGTCGACCCTCCTTCTATACCCACACATCTTCCTATGACGGGGTCCCCCTCTTCCTATACCCATACACCCTCCCATGACTGGGTTGCTCCTCTTTCTATACCCTTACACCTATTCCAATGAAGGGGTCCCTATTATACATATTATATATATATATATATATATATAATATGTATAATATAACTATCATATATATATATATATATATATATATATATGTATATTCGTTAGCAGGCGTATTGTAGATGAGTCTATGTCACGGTAGGTTGTTTTAGTCGTGATCATGAGGTGTTCAATCTGTGTTGTCCCTGGTTCTCACTCGGACAATGACCTGTCCTTGCTGTAATAGTGAGATAGCAACGAAGATCAAGATTTTCAAGATTTCAAGATGTTTAAGATGTTTTAAGATCGCTGCTAGTAGATCGATCTTTATGTCGCCTGGCTAACCTTTGCAGAATGGCGTTATTTCAATATTTTTGCGGCGTTATTTTTGCGGTGTAACGTCGAAACACTCGACGCTGCCGCACCGGATGCGATTGTTTGCAGGATTGCTCTAGGATCGATCTTGTCTTAACGTCGACGGTCGTTTCTTGCGGTTTAAATCGGAGTAGTTCGCGTGAGATCAGTGGCTGTAACACTAGTCATGCACCCTCGGTCTTGTCCTCGACTCGTAGTTCCTGTTTCGAAGTACGCGCCATGGCGGTGTTAGTGCTGCCGTCCCATCGCGGTGATCATTGAGTAGCGCCCTCTGTGTTAATAATGGGACTGCATCGCGCATAACATCGTAGCGCCCTCTATGTTAATAATCGGACAGTATCGCGCATAACGTCGTAGCGCCATCTATGTTAATAATCGTCTCTCTCCCCGCCGCTCTCTCCCCGCTCCTCTCTCCCCGCCGCTCTCTCTCCGCTGCTCTCTCCCCGCCGCTCTCTCCCCGCCTCTCTCTCTTCGCGCGCATCAGCTGTGCACGCGACAAAGATACATGGCGAGATATCAGGGATCCTGCCCTGCCGTGCCCAAGCCGAGAGAAGGCAGAACAATCAGTCGATACACGATGTGTCTCAACCCGAGACACGCGCACGCTGCTTGCTACTGTACACGCGGTACGAGGTACGCCTAGTCGGAAGTCGAGACACGATGTGTCTCAACCCGAGACATGATTAGTCTCAACCCGATGTACGGTTAGTCTCAACGCAAGAAACGATGAGTCTCAATCAGAGACGCGACTGGTCTCAGGAGCCGGGATGCGACTATTTTCAAATTGAGGCGCGGCTTGTCTCAGCCTGAGACCCAAATGGTCTTAAGCCAATAGACACGGATATAGTATTAATTTGAGAGACGGCTGATCTCAATTGGAGACACGACTATGGCAGTAACGAATGAGGATACCTGCAGCGCACAATTGAATCTTCTTCTTGGCGACTGATTCCCGGAACGATGCAGAGAGAAGTGATGAAGAAGGGAAAGAGATATAGAGAGAGAGAAAAGAGAGAAAGGGGAGAGCGAGGGAGGGAGAGACGGGAAGAAAGGGAGACAAAGAGAGAATGAGAGAAAGAGAGAGAGAGGGAACTAGAGAGAGCAAGGGAGAGACAGAGCGCGAGAGAGAAGAGAAATAGAGAGAAAGGGGCAGACATACATACACAGAGAGAGAGAGACACACAGAGAGTGAGAGAGAGAGAGAGAGAGCGAGAGAGCGAGAGAGCGAGAGAGCGAGAGAGAGAGAGATAGAGAGAGAGCGAGCTATAGAGAGAGAGAGAGAGCCATAGAGAGAGAAGGAGAGAGAGAGAGAAAGAAAGAAAGAGAGAGCAAAAGAGAGAGAGAGAGAGGGCGAGACATAGAGAGAGAGAAAGAAAGAAAGAGATAGATAGAGAAATAAAGAGAGAGAGAGAAAGAGAGAGAGAGAAAGATAAAAAAACACGTTTGCTCTCGACCTCATCTTTTCGTCGCTCTCTCTCCTCCAGCGAGCGCGAGACGAAAGAAAGAAAGAAAGAAAGAAAGAAAGACCGCCCCGCTCTCACGTCTGCACGCGATCACCACCCACGGCACATTACGCAGATTTGAAAATCTGCCGACGCTCTTTCGCCGCAGACAAACTTCAATCGCCGTTTAATTCATCTTCCGTGCACCACGACAGCGGCGGCGGGCGAGGATTGTATGAGAGCACGCTGCCGTGAGCTGGACAACCAGCTACCTAGCACTCGCTCGTGCGTCAGCCAGCGCGGATTGGCAAGTCGTTGTCAGTAAAGCATATAGTTAATTACGCGTTGATAAGCGCCTGGCGTCGTCACGCAATCCACACATCTCCTGCGGTCCGTCGAGAATTGCATTTATATTTAATCAATGGTTTTAATCAGGTATTGGATTTATTGTGCAACACGCGAGCAGTGCGATGGATGATTAGGTGGCGGTGCGCATGCGCGCGCCGTGTCCACCGCAGCTGATGAGGTTAGACGGTTCTTCTGTTGCTCCTCGACTGTGTCGATGGCGTACTAGTTCAACCACGATAGTCTGTAACCATCCTAGAACAATTCCTGCTCGTGGGTTCCAGCTAGACATTGGTCAGGAGTCATTTTATTTTCTGGTTGCTTAAATGCAGTGTCAATCCTGGGGGTCGGTGACTATCTTCAAACAATCCTTGATGATGATTGTTGCGTGGTCAGGGGTCATTTTATTCCCTGGTTACTTACGTGTCATTGCTAACCTAGATGGTCAGGAATTATCTATACCTGGTGCCCGATGGGTGTGGCTGGACACTGGTCAAGAGGCACACGACAATCGCTCATCCTTGCTGGGCGTTTGTCAATAGACAGCCTACTCGTAACGTTGTCATTTCTCGCTGTTCAGGGAAGTTGACCACTCATGTTACAGTTATTAGACATTACTGGTCGTCGGTCAAGCGTCAGCCTATTCATACCCGAGTCTCTACGTACTGCAATCTGCTAGTCATGGACATTCTACATGTCTAGTTTTGCCGGACAAGGGCAATTAGGGAAGGAAAGGGAACCTACCCGCGAGGGGATAGCGCTCCGATTCTGGACATAGCCTGATAGCAACCCCACATATATCTTACGTGGCATTACCGGACAGTATAACAATCACGAACACGGCTATATATATATATATATATATACCTGTGAGGTAATTATTGCTACAGCCACTGGACAGGTGTGTCGTGCGCTGCTAGGTAGATGTTACCTGGCTGGCATTACTTGACACTAATGATTGGACATCACGTCTTACACGTTTACGAATCGCATGGCGTGTTAATGCTGCTCCAGGGACGGCGGCTGCCAGACTGCATGCTTGTATCGTTTGCGAATGCGGACATGGGGGAATTGTCACTCCCCGTTTCCCTGGTTATCAAGCTAAGGCGAGAAGGCGAAACGTATTTAGCAGGGAAGGTTGAATTAGGTGGTGCTAGAAGGCGGTGTAAGAATAACACCGGCTATAGTGATAATTGTGAAATACAAATGAAATCATGGAAATCAACGAGTTAGAGAGCTGCTGTGTAGGCAGTGCGTTTAAAGGAAGTTTAATTGCGCATAAATGTTGCCAAACTAAAATTCGCGAACACTTTTAGAGGGAGTATGAACGTAATAAGAAGTGTATAATATAGATACTACACACTCTATATTATTCTATTATTTTATTATTCTATTTATTATTTTAATATTCTATTATTCTATACTATTCTATACTATTCTATATTATTCACTCCTGATATAGTATATAGTCTTACACGCACATGCTGAGTATGTCTTGAATGCAGTTGGGCTGATTCATCTAACGTATTACGGTGGCGTATCCAGTAATTGATAAACAGGGGGGCAAAATGTAGCCTACCTGGGCTGCCGAAGGCAGCCTTGTTTGGCGTAGGCACGCCAGCGCTAGGAGGTGTGGGGGCATGCTCCCCCAGAACATTTTGACATATTTAAGCATTTTCCTTCAATCTGAGGCATACTGTTGGCCATATTCTGATGTCTGATGACATTATCTCAACCCAAGACTCAACCCTACAATTTAGGTTTTTTTCTAGGCCTGCAAACGGGTGGGGGCGTACGCCGGCTGCGATCTATGCTGAATACGCCACTGTATAATAATTATAATGCAACCCTTTAACCCTAAACATAACCCCCATACATTACGCGTACCACATACCACAATACTACATACTACAATACTACATACTACAATACTACATACTACATACTACATACTACAATACTACAATACTACATACTACAATACTACAATACTACATACTACAATACTACATACTACAATACTACATACTACAATAAGCTCATAATCCTAACACTACCCCTCATATGAACCCCAACGCTACCACTATCTATCCCTAACCGCTACCCTGAGTTTATAACACAAACACCAACTATAAACAAAACCTAGCACAAATCTTACTATTAGGCCCAACCCTAATGCTGTCCCTAACCGCTATCCTATGCTTAAATCATAAACGACAACCACGAACAGCCCTCTAGCAGAAATCCTAATTTTAGGCGAATCCCTAACACTATCCCTAACCGTTATCCCGTGTTTATAACCCAAACACCAACCGCAAACAAACCCTAGCACAAGTCCTAGCCACGATACTGACCCCGTATTATTATTATTTGTTATTATAATACTATATATAATAAATCTAACAAACGTTGTACGCGTGTGCATAACCTCAACGCAAATCTCATAACTATACAGCTCCAATATAAGAAATGTTATAAGCGTACTGCGTACACATAAGCCTAGCACAAATCCTAACAACAACTCTCATCCCTTAACCCCAACGGTAACCTTACGACGGAACATGACAAATGTTGCAAGTGTACACATAACCCTAGCACAAATCCTATCAACAACTCTCATACTTCAACCCGACACTATTAACTTTAGCAGCCCCGACTCTAACACATGTTACACACATATGGCAGATATATCTGCGCGTGCACTCTCTCCGGGTCAACTACCAGAAGAGATTTCGCTGCAGCCACAGAGTAATTACGGGACTATAGCGATCAAACAAGTTGCCGGGGTGGAATTCCTGCTAATAGATCATCTTAGGCCGATCAGCAGCCTAGCCTTTAGTTTGCGTTTTGCTTTAGTTTATCCTGCGAGTAGATCATAGGAGAGGATCATCTCAACGAACGAACAATCGCTCCGGCACGCATCGTTGGCTGTTCTGTTGTTCTTCAGCTGTCTTGCTGTGTGTTCTGACGCTGAGGGCCACCCCGGCAGACACAGCACCGCGCCGGGTAAATACGTAGGCCTACATCACAACAGCTCAAATAGCTTCAAGAATTACCACCGGCGAACTGAGCACACAGACAAGGCGTGTCGGGGACTGTGTTCGAGCGTAATTTCTCGGTACATATAATTTCGAAGGAATTAGCGTTCGTGGTGATATGTCGCGGGGATGCCGTGGTCTACGTATGTGTGTGCGTGCGTGTGTGTGTGTGTGTGTGTGTGTGTGTGTGTGTGTGTGTGTGTGTGTGTGTGTGTGTGTGGTGTGCTGTGTGTGTGTGTGTGCCTGTGTGTGTGCTTGCTGTCTGCTGTGTTGTTGGTGTCTTGTGCAGTGTTTGTGTGGTGTGTGTGTGTGTTGTGCGTGTGTTGTTGTGTGTGTGTGTGTGTGTCTGGCGTTGCGTGCGTGCGGTATGTTCTGTGCGCGTATGTATCGTACTAGTGTGGTGCGTGTTCTTGGTTGAGTATGCTGCGGAGAGCGCGCCGTGTGTGCATGTGTGTGTGTGTGTGGCCGCGTGCGGTTCCGTATGTGTGTGCGTAGTGTGCGATGGTGTGGCTTGATGTGCGCCATGTGATTTCCGCATCGTGCCAGCATGTGCGTACGTGCGTGCGTGCGTGCGTGCGTGTGCGTGCGTGCGTGTGCAGGATCCGAAATGAAAATCGTGAATGCCATTGTCACGCATGCTGCGGTCGTATATATATATTTGCATATATAATATATATATATATATATATATGTGTGGGGAATAGCCTGTTCCGTCTAATCCGTTGCCTGTATCCTACATTGCAGGCTTTAAGTTTACACACGGACACTGACAATGCTTGAAATTGGTTTGGATCGTGTGTCCCCGCATGTAAAGACTTCTCATGGTTCGCGGTTTCCCTTGATAGTGTCGCAGCAGGGAGAATGGCCTGCTTTGTTAGTTTTTACTGTTATGTGATTACGAATAAGATGAGCAAAAGATTCTCCTACAATTCGGCAACTTGTGAGCACATCACTGCATATATATATATATAATATATATAATAGTATAATATAGTATAACATAGTGTGTGTGTGTGGTGTGTGGTGTGTGTGTGTGTCGTGTGTGGTGTGTGTGTGTGTGTGTGTGTGTCGTGTGCTTGTGTGTGGTGTGTGTGTAAGTGGTGTGCTGTGTAGTCTGCGTGTGGTGTTGTGTGTGTGGTGTTGTGTGTGATGTGTGGTGTGTGGTGTGTGGTTTGTGTGTCGTGGTGTGTTGTGTCGTGTGTTGTGTGTGTGTGTGTGTGTGGGTGTGTCATGTGTCGCGCACGTGCGTGCGTGTGTGTGTGTGTGTGTGTGTGTGTGTGACAAATTTTCAATTAAATACACAGCATAACGTAGTTATATATGTAAAATATACGTGCTAGTATATGTAATTTTGTCGCAAGGGCGATGTTATACCGTGCTGATAACTTTATAGAGCTAGTTTTGCTTCTCAATCTATGAATAAGGTATTTACAAAACACACGTGAATTAACTGAATTAGCATTTGTAATGCTTCGTTGGTCTACTACACCTGCGACAGGCGGATATCACAACAAGAAAGTAAAAAAATGTACGGTTAATTATGCGCCTCGTTCGGCGATCGACAGAACGCAGTCCTATCAACATGCAACATGTGGCGCCAGATGATAAATAATAAAATGAATCAATAATTCAAATAAAATGATGAATAAAATAAATATCCAAAGTTGCCTTACGATTGCGTTTGAAACGGACAAAGAGGTCCGTTAGCCTTTCCGATAAAAGTTGCTTCGATATACGGTCAAATGTTGGAACTTGTCATCTTTCCTCTTCGGTTCTTTCGATCACTAATGTTACTCCTGTATTTATTATGGAATATATCGTTTATTTAATATTTTATTTTAATGTTGTTAAACTCGTGAGTTCGACGAAATCCGTCTTTTGTTAAGTTACGATAAGAAAGCTGGTGTAATTAAAAAACGTTTTTCATAGTTCACATTTTTCCTTGTCGTCAAAGCGCAAGATTAATGTGAAAAATGATATATATATAATTATATAGACATATATATATATTTATTTATATATATATAATAAAATTATAATATACGAGTTTAATCCGTTTACAATTAGCTATGCGTTATATTTGGTTGAGCAATCATAATTAGTAACATCATAAGTGCTGATTTTACCAGGGCTTAGTTTCCAGAGCCAAGGGGAGAACGCGAGAGAACGAGAGAGAGTGAGAGAGAGAGTGAGAGAAGAGCGAGCGAGCGAGAGAGGCGGATTAGAGAAAGAGGGAAAGAGAGAGACAAGAGCAGGGAGAGAAAGAGGTGTGATAAACCCAGAGGGAGAAAGAGAGTGAAAGAGAAAGGAAAGGGGATGGGAGAAAGTGATAATGGGAGACAATTAAAAGGGGAGAGAAAAGAGAAAAAGTGAGAAAGAGAGAGCGCGCAAGAGAGACGGGGAGAGAGAAGATAGAGACAGGGAGAAAGAAAGAGCGAGAGAGAGAGAAAGAGAGAGAAAGAGAGAGAAAGAGAGAGAGAGAGCGCGCGAGAAGCG
>NW_014577270.1:312370-313539 GCF_000485595.1 Priapulus caudatus | reverse complement strand
AAGAGAGAGAGGGAGCGCGCGAGGGCAGAGAAAGAGAGAGCGTGCGAGAAAGAGAGAGAGAGAGAGAGAGAGAGAGAGAGAGAGAGCGAGAAAGAGCGAGAGAGAGAGAGAGAGAGAGAGAAAGAGAGAGAGTTAAAGAGAGAGCGTGCGAGAGAGAGAGAGAGAGAGAGAGAGAGAGGGCGAGAGAAAGCGTGCGAGACAGAGAGAGAGAGACAGCGCGCGCGAGAGAGAGAGAGAAAGAGAGAGAGCGCGCGAGAGAAAGAAGGGGGAGGAGCATGACTACTAACAGTAATACACTTGTCAGAGGCAGGTGATAACAGTCGCTAGCTTTACGCCTGTCGTCTGCAAACACCCGACGTGCGGCGGCAGCGACGTCGACAACGCGCTCATAAGAGAATGACTGAGAATGGTCAAACACGCCGCGAAGGAAACGCGATATTCGAGAGCGTCACCACAAGAGGGCGCCGTCGGCGCATGGCGTTGAAACAATGGCCGGCATTGACGCGGGGTGCTGCGTGCACACTTCAGGGACGGACCTGAGGGGTTTACACAACTGCGCCGCGGACAACGTTCGTGGTTACATCCTCATCTTTCATTGATCCGTGGCCGGGTCTTTGTTGGCGGCGATGCGACCATCGAGTTTCCAGCTCTGTGCCAATATTTGATGCTCATTACACTGTTACAGCGCGCGCGCGTGTCGCCGGCGATCATACATCGTCATACCGACGCAAAAGGTGTGTTTGGTGACACACGGTGGACCGTCGCGTGCGCTCACACACCGATCCACCCCACGATGACAGAATGAAACGGTGTTGCCATGATCTCGAGACGCTGCGGGTCGATCGGAACCAAAGATAGTTTAGCGTGTAGCAGCTTAGTAGGATAAAGAGTTTCCTGTTGTCGTTCGTCAATGCGCGTCCGCTGTGTGTTTATATTGTTATATGTACTACGTACACGTATGTCTCCGCGCACACCGGCTTGATTACACGTTGGCAAGTTATGTGCTACATTTTGCTTTAGATATCTATATTCCAAAATTATATATATATACACACACACACACACACACACACACACACACACACACACACACACACACACACACACACACACACACACACACACACACACACACACACACACGACTAATATATATATATATATATATA
>NW_014577270.1:309592-312273 GCF_000485595.1 Priapulus caudatus | reverse complement strand
ATATAGAGAGAGAGAGAGAGAGAGAGAGAGAGAGAGGGGGGGGGAGGGAAATAAGGAAATAGATGTATAGCGAAAGAGAAGAGAACAGTAAAAAGGAGACAGCATGTAGGGAAGAGAGGAGAGGTATAGGAGGCGAATGAAAGGAGCGAATAAATTAAAACTTGTATTAGTTGATAATTCAAATGTTTCTTCGCGCCATGGCAAACCAATTTCAAAGTTTACCGTGTAACAGCTCTAGCATTCAACAGCACCACCTGCGTTTAAAGCCTACTGTGACACGCTACAACAACTGATTTGCATACGACGCATTTATTAAAACTAATTATTATCACCATTAGTGTGCATCGAATTTGAATAACACTGATGGGGACCACTGCACGTACGTCTAGATTTTTTTTCTCCTTTTTCGTGTGCCCTTAACGACAGAATCCATTCGCTGGGGTTAATAATTACATGCTAATATCCTGGGTAAGCATATGTCGCGCTGACGTGTTATACGTTCCGCACTGCGGCCTGCGTCAGTGATCATCTAACTGCGTTGTTAAAGGTCGTTAATGAAGTGGCATATTATGTACAAGATGCCGTCCCATCCCAGATAACATCGCCCGATCATTTTGTGCCGGAGCAGCTGCTACCCTTCTGGAAATGTCAGTGAGTGTTCGGGGTCAATAACTAAAGTGCTCTTCATTCGACGCACGCTGAAAGTGCACAAGATTACATCGCTCGAGAGGCGGGGAAGGGTGCGGACGCAAGGCGGCATAACAACTGCCGGTGTAGCGAATCTTTTATGCGCCACTGTTTACACAAACAATATCGGAGTACCTTCTACGACCACCCTCTTGTATTATTCAGCTGCGTAATTGGGGTATATAGAAAGAGAGGTGCGCTGTGTCAATTGATCGCCTGCCATCTAGTCTTCCGCGCACCGGCGTGCGCTTGCGCGCGTGCGCCGCGCCGGGTCCCCGGGAGACTCGTCGGGTCTGATCCGAGTAGCCTATCACTTCTAGAGTTGGATTTTAATAATTTAAGGAAGCATGTTGAGTTGAACAAGAAACGCATCCCTGTCAGAATGCTGAACATCGGCGGTGTCACGCGGCGAAGTTTACATGCATGCAGGCAGCTCCAGCGGGTCACATTCTCTCGCAGTTAAGCGATCCACCGTCTACACCGGTAAGTGGGAAGTTTTCTGCCTACTAGTATTTAAATATAGCGAGAATAGGAGCAGCTCGCCGAAGAATTTATTCGCGTTCCGGAACACGATAACGTAAACGTACAAGTAAATTTATCTGGTTTGGAAATTATATTGACACAATTTTCTCGTTACATGCTCATAGTACGTTTATATCGTGCTTTCGTTACATCTTCTGACTTTTTATATGGATTGGTAACATTACCCGCTTCATTAATGTTAATCTAACGTTTTAATTTGGTCGCAATACATTAAAATAACAATATAGTCGAGTTCTTAACTACATGAAAACGGCCCGTTTATAAATTGTATTAATAGATTGAGAAATATTGGCGTTAAATTTTCGATTTAATTCTCGTTATCTATAATGTTCGATATTAGTGATAAAAAGTCGTTGTATTAGATAATTATTCACCGCCAGAATATTCTGTAGTAAACAAAATTATGTAGCGCATATTCTACACTCACAGTTGTAAAACAATCTTATTTAGATGGAATGGAAAACGCTATAGAAATGCGTTGAACGTAATAGCAATACTCATGTTATTATTACAACGCCATGTTATTTTGAAAACTGATGAAATAAGGCATACGTTCATTTCTATTTTGTTCCGTGTATCGCTTTCTCTTTTTTATTTTCATATATCCCACACTATGAATGCAACGTGTATTAAACTATATAGTTTAACGATTGAAATTATGTATTACCAACCAGCGAGCTAATCCTAATATCACAGAAAAACCTAGCAAATCCTGACCAGTATGGATCTATATTAGACAAACGTTTAAAAAAAATTATACGTGGAATATAGAACTATATACGTAATTCCAGCAGGAAAACGTTACAAAATACCGCTAAGAAACGGAGGACGGAAACGGAAACGAGATTTAGCCAGTCTTTCCCCGTCATCGTACGAGTTTCTTCCGTGCGTACGAGATGCCGAGGGCGTTTCTGGTAAAGAAGAAGACCAATGTCTTCTCTCGACCGTGGATAGATTCGCCGCTACTATACGAACACGATGACAATAAGCACTGCATAGCAGGTAACTCAACGCTACCCGCAGTAAATAACCTGTGAAACAGCCGTCTTTGCTGTTCTAGTCCCTATGCTTAACGCCTTAGCGAGCTTATGAATACCCCTGTATTTTCGCATTCATACGGAGAATAGACAGGGAAGGTAGCAACTACCGGGTTCCGATGAACCGCACATTATGGATGCTTACAACAATGCGAAGCTATTATTATGGATGAATTTCTTTGGGAATAACCAGTGTCGTCCATAAAATCAATGGTGTTCGAAGGATTGAAGTCGTATCTCGAAAAGCAATCTAACAAACAAACACAATTGTAAGAAAGTCGCAAAAAAATTATCATGGGTTGCGTTCTGTTTTATTAATTTCCCAGTCTATATGTGGTATTTAAACAAACACAAACATACATTTACGCACGCACGCGTACACACACACACACGCGCGCTCACACATCAATATAT
>NW_014577270.1:307643-308836 GCF_000485595.1 Priapulus caudatus | reverse complement strand
ATAGATAGATAGATAGATAGATAGATAGATAGATAGATAGATATAGATAGATAGATAAATAAATAATTAGATAAATAGAGAAAGAAAGAAAGATAGATAGATAGATAGATAACTAAATAACTAAATAAATAAATAAATAAATAAATAGATAGATAGATAGACAGATGGATAGATATATAGATAAATAGATAGATAGATAGATAGATAGATAAATAATAGATAAATAGATAGATAGCTCGTATCATCAACAGTAATGTCAAGGTAAACGTCGTCTGTCGTCTCTTGCAGCCGACGTCATGATGAGTGGCGCTGTTAGCGCTGCTAGCAAGCTGCCGACCCGACCAGCCGCCCTCACCCCTCCTCCTCACCCTCCCCCTCCCACCGTACCGCCGCAGCACCTCCCTCCCTACGCGCCAACATCGCTGTGGAGCGATCAACGCGCCACCGCCGCGTCAAGGACACCCAAGGACAACATGGCGGCGCCATCGTCAGCGTTTCAGCCCGTCGGCGCCGATAAGCGACACAAGGACTTCATGATCGCGAGCCTGTTGCACACGCAGCCGCACGGTCTGTCGTCGCAGCCCGTCGCCAACCCAATGTGCGACCTGCTGCGCTGGGACCTCTACTACAAACTCCTCGGCTACGACGACCGAGCGAGCGTGCTGCCCTCTACCGACGTGCGCGTTTCGCCGTACGGCAACGCTCAAGCGAGATTCTACGCGGGCGACGTTCCTCAGCCGCCGGTCACGTGCTTTCAACGACCCGTCGACGGCTTCGCCAAGATGCTGCCGACGTCGGTGGCGCACGCGATGACGTCGTTTCCGGCTCCGCCGGGCGCGACGCTGCATGCGGGTCCGATGTTCAGGGGACACGAGCAGCCGAAGTTTCCGTCGGTGAACGCGATGAGTCCGAACATGGGCGTGTGGAACTTCTCAGCGCACGGAATTCTAGCGCTAACGTCATCAGGTAAGCGGCACCTGCGGTGAAAAAATCTAATATCTAAATCTTATATTTTCTAATCGATTTATTTTAAGTTTAAAGTTGATAAGTTAGGCGATTTAAACAAATCGAAATTATAATAGGAAGAATGTAACTCTGCTCTCTTTCTTTCTCTCTCTCGTGCGCTCTCTCTCTCCCTCTTTCTCTCCCTCTCTCTCTCTCTCTCTCTCTCTCTCTCTCTCTCTCTCTCTCTC
>NW_014577270.1:298483-300983 GCF_000485595.1 Priapulus caudatus | reverse complement strand
GTCGATGTCGAATGACAATGAATAATGATAATGACATGATATATAATGAAATATGAAATATGAAATATAATGAAATATGATAATGACAATGACGTATTGTCATTATTACCTCCTGATATATATATAATAATCAACCCTCCTAGCAGTAACATACTATTAAATAGAACATTGGGCAATTGAAAAGTCTTTCCTGAATAACATTACATATCCCGTGATATACGCATCATTATCGCCTTGCATTAAATATAATTATCCTTAACATTTTAAATAACATCTGGTAATTTGTTCGGCAAAAAAAATATCGTGGAAAGGCATCAAAACAGGTTATGCCAGACCGTTTATGTAAATAGACATATAATAAAATCACAATTAGCGCCAAGTGTCAAGTACTGAAGCTGATAAAATACTTAACATTACATAATAAGTAATAGCGCATTGGTTTTAAACCACATCACATTATAAGAACGCTTACGGTTATAATTAACCGACTGATTATTTAAATATTTGCTGTTCGTTTTTATTTTCTAATCGTAAACAGACAACATAAAATATTCATCTAGAACAGTCAGACAGCACGCCGACAGGTTTTAACACCGCAACCGCAACATCCCGAGTTCTGAACGTCCTCCGCAACGCGATACATGAAGAGTATGCGCGGTCGTAAACGTGTTAATCTTAGCTGAGGCACTGTCATCTTAGCCCCTTGACGTATTTGTGACACTGCCTGTTTTAATGGGCAATTATTAGCAACATAAACCATGTGTTTTGTCTGCTATCGTAGTGTAATATAGTAGTAATATACTATATATATATATATATATATATATATATATATATCCTACTATCCAATATATCATTAGGCCATGCTAATATGCCAGCTGTGACCATTTGAAGTGTTTGGTTATAAAATAACGTACGCCATGTAACGCATCGCGAACAATGGAAAATGATTTATTATGGGCAGCGGTTTTTTGGTCATTTTAATATCTCTGGTTATTATATAAATAATTATTGCAAGAGATTTTATGAAATGTAAAAAAGAATTAATAACGGCAAATGTATTTGGCGAAGGCTATAGTGCCTCGACAACTGCGTTGTGTTGATTTCTATTGCAGGCTTCGGTCAACATAGCTACTCGCTTTTAGGTGAAGTCGCTTTTGCTACTGGAGTTAAGCGTGCCCAACGAATGTTACTATCATACATTAAACTTAACAATAGATATACAAACACAATATATAATTTCGGTACATCTATGACTTAACTGAAAGCGCTGGTAAAATATAACAATGAGTTATCTGTAGTGTGTGCTAGCCTGCCTACTTAGAAGATGTGGGTCATGAACGAAAATTTCGGAAATACACGCTAAAAATAGCACGCCAAAGAACACCATCTGAGCGGTCGTGCAGTGTTATACAGCGAAGGGGGATTAGCTCAAATGGGAGAGCGCTCGCTTAGCATGCGAGAGGTAGCGGGATCGATACCCGCATCCTCCAAAATACTTTTTCATTAAATTTTGCAACATGGCATTAGTCTATAAGTATTAGTCTATAATACTACAATGAAACACTCAGTTCAAGTAATAAAACATTTATTTTCATGCATTTAAAATACTAATTTACCGTAAAACGATGCAGAGTCTGACTCAAATCTGCGTATATATTTAGCTGTATTACTATAGTTGTCAATCTATAATATCTTTGTAATAAATAAACTATATTACGTAATCAAGACGAATAATTAGTCGATATGCTGGTTCGGACGTTTACGTATATTTACAAACACGTTTATTAATTACCATAGTGTTGGCATTTGCAGCACCACAGAATATGGATTTTGCACCAGTAGGTGTATATCGTACATTAGGAGTAGATAATAGGGATTCCCTATTATCTACTCCTGATGTACATGGATCAACGTATATATGTTATATTTAGTTATATATATCATATATAGAAATATGTATATAAATATATATATATATATATATTTATATATGTTATATTATAAGTACATGTGTACCAACCAGTCACCACTTGACATACATTGATACCGGAAGACATTACCATATCCTTGACACGCGTGTTATTCACGGATGAAGCTACGTACAATTTCGTTGTCGTCCGTCTATAATACGATATCGATGTACAAAAGCTGTTGCGTGCGAATCCAGTTAATCAGCTTTAATCATTCATCACCTAGACCATCCACTGCTGCTCCGTCAGGGTGAAAGCCCGCGGGCTCCTGGTGACAGGAGAGGCCTTTTGTCCGCTTGTCTCGTGACGGAGGCGGTGTCACGCGAGTTAAAGACGTGTTGTCATAACCGGGAGTTACCGTGTACCCGCGTGCTCATGCGTAATACATGCGTGCAACGCGCACACGCACGTACGCATCCATATTATATGTATATGTATATAATTATATATATATATATATATTATATATATATATATATATATATATATATATTTTGTTGTTGTGTGTGCGTGTGTCGTACGTGTCG
>NW_014577270.1:295814-298296 GCF_000485595.1 Priapulus caudatus | reverse complement strand
GTGTGTGTGTGCGTGTCAGTGTGCGCGCGTGCGCGTGTACTCATATTTAGCTCTAAAAATAGACTTCCGCTATATTTTTTCTGCTGGCATATGGAGTTGATGCACTCGTCCTGTTAAGTAGGGCAACTGCTAATACTAATAGTCACAACTATCATTTACCGATTAGCAAAAGGGAAAACGCTTAAAATCTTGCAAAGGACACTCGTTATCAGTCAGGTAGCGTGGCCGAGCGGTCTAAGGCGCTGGTTTAAGGCACCAGTCTCCTCGGAGGCGTGGGTTCGAATCCCACCGCTGCCACTACATTTTGAATATTCATTTGTCGAAAATAGGCCTGCACGAAAAGTTAGAGTTACAGGAAGGGTTAAAGTTTATTTTATTTTATTCATGCCTCATACGTATTACTATAATCGTATATCAGGAGTCGGTCTGTGCGCACTGAGTTTCAAACATCCCGTCATGAGTCATACTTACCAAAGACGCGTTCTTATATATATTATTATTATATATATGACACACACACGTACACACACACGCACACGCGCACGGGTACACGCACACGCACACGCACGCGCACGCGCACGCGAACGGGCACACGCACACGCACACGCACACGCACACGCACACGCACACGCGCACGCGCACGCACACGCGCACGCACACGCACACGCCTGCACGCAAGCACGTACGCACGCACGCGCACACACGCACACACACGCCCTCCCACCCACAGACAGACACACACGCACGCACGCACACACACGCATATATATATATATATATATATAATATATATAATATAAGTGTGTGTGTAAGAACACATCTGCGTTTCTCCAACGAACGGGGTTCGAGTTTTTCCGATTTCAAACGATGTACAAAGAGAATTTTATATTTTTTGTTAAGAACTTGGAACCTATAATAATCGCATAACTCTTTGACTACCCGTTCTACCTCTGGACTTCCACAAAAAGTCACACTCAAATATTAATTTCCAACAAAACACTCATCGATGCACACCCGTTACGAACGCATGACGATAGAAAGGCAACAGGACCATGTATACCCCACTGCCAATACCCACGACCCTATCCTCTCTTTCTACATCCCCGAAACTTCTTACAGTCTGCAAATAGACCTGCAAACGATGATTAACAATCGATGACTATTGCCTTCGAAGCGCAGGTGGTCAAGCTTGCAGTTACTTAGTTGTGCGGCGTCGTTAATTACCCCTTAGGCCGGTGTATTCCTCGCGTATTATATTCGCGATGAAATATTTAAAGCAAGCGCTATGCAACCGGCAACCGGGAATCGATGAACCTTTGATTTTGTGTAGGACAATAGGAAGCGACATGCCCCGTCGTAACATTTGACATCGATGCCAGCCCCCTTTCACCTTTCAGCGCCGATGCCTCGGGTTCGCGAGTCGATGCGAGTCATCATGAATTTTGCATGGTGCATGTGAATGGCGGACTTTGTTCTGGGATCGCGCGATGGCGCGCTCGTCGCCAGTAACGCACAGCGCAGACGACGTGTTGCTGGGATGGCGTCTGCTATTGTGTCCAGCTAGCGGGCTACGGCGGTTCTTTAAGCGTTCGTCGCTGCCTCGCCCTGTTCAGCTAGGCCGTGTATTTTGAGCGGAGGAAATGCGCGTCTGCAATTCGATTTTTCCTTATATCGAGCGCGCTTCGTGCGTCATCGTCATCGCGTTCGCTGATTGGCTGCTGACGAGCTGCGGCCCCGCCTGCGAAAAAATGCGCAGAGCGCCACCTTCAATCTCACGCTACTCGTCGATGCTACTATATACTGTCACCGCGGTTATAAAATAGGTAAAATATTTGCTGATCATGTGCAATCGTTATGCAGCCGATTTTATAGCTTATTGCGAGATATTGATTAAATATTTATTTACATTTTCTATAATTTTCGTTGGAATGGGGACATCTCATTCATAATTCCTACGGGTTCGAACCTTTCCTTTTGCACAATTTTTTTTTATTTGACACAAAAATTGTCGATTTTTCGACGTGTCTCGTCGCTCACTCTTCCAGATGGTGATCTACAAATTAGTGGGACTCACAGGCGTCATTGAAGATTTGCTCCTGCCTTTCTTGCAGAGAATTCACACTGGTGATAAGCCGTTCACGTGCGATCAGTGCGGGCGAGCATTCCGCCAGCCAGGCAATCTGACACGCCACCGCCTTACTCACACGACGATCAAGCCGTACGTGTGCCCGCAATGTAGCAAGGTAAGACATACATACATACATACATACATACATACATACATACATACATACATACATACATACATACATACATACATACATACATACATACATACATACATACATACATACATACATACATACATACATACATACATACATACATACATACATACATACATACATACATACATACATACATACATACATACATACATACATACATACATACATACATACATACATACATACATACATAC
>NW_014577270.1:293051-293486 GCF_000485595.1 Priapulus caudatus | reverse complement strand
TTAATAACGATGTCTTAATAACGATGTCTTAATAACGATGTCTTAATAACGATGTCTTAATAACGATGTCTTAATAACGTGTTCGTCGTTGCAGGTGAAAAGCCGCACAAATGCAAGAAGTGCGGACGCGGTTTCAAGCAGCTGACACACCTGACGTACCACATGCGCACGCACAGCGATGTCAAGCAGTACACGTGTGAGTACTGCGGCAAGGGATTCAATCAGAAGGGCAACATGCAAGCGCATATTTACAGCCACACGGGTACGTGCGGCCTAGCAGAGACGGTTGATGCGCGTGAGAGAGAGAGTCTCTGTGTGTGTGTGCGCGTTCTCCTCCATCGCGCGCGACCGCGGAGGCGGCATAATAATTGAATAATTAAACAGCTAAACAGCTAAACAGCTGAACAGCCAAACAGCTAAACAGCTAAACAGCTG
>NW_014577270.1:280063-291118 GCF_000485595.1 Priapulus caudatus | reverse complement strand
GCAGCTGAACAGCTAAACAGCTAAGCAGCTGAACAGCTAAACCGTTGAACAGTTAAACAACTGCTACATCTATACTAAGATACTAAAACTTCATCTTATGTTTGCAGGAGAGAGACCGTACAAGTGTGAGACGTGCGGGAAAGGGTTTACGTTGGCAAGCACGCTGAACACGCACCGGCGCACGCACGCCGACGTGAAACCGTTCTCCTGCCAGCACTGCAGCAAGGAATTCTATCACAAGAACGCCCTGAAGAGCCACCTACTGGCGAGCCACCCTTACACGGGAACTAACATTCTCTGAATCGGGGGCGTGCGAGTATGCCGGAGACTGAGGAAGAGCACGCGGACAGCTACGGTTGGCCGTGAAGCCTGTAGGCGGAGATAGCGCCTCGTTCATCCTCCGTGATGCAATCATGTAGCAACGCCTCCTCATGAATCGCGCGCATGCGCATTGCAAGTGGGAAAGCGCGCGTCGGAGACCTCACGTTGTAATTTATTAGTAGACACATTATTACTGCTTCCCCCCCTCCCCCCGGTCACGAGTGATTCTGATGATGATCGTTTTCATTATGTAAATTCGTTTTTTTTAAAAATGTAAATTCGACTGCTTATTAATGCTAGAGTAGGCAGCAGCCTGTTTCTTTATGATTCGTTGGGCGTTAGGTTTGCCTCTTATCGTGTGGTGGTCGCAGCGGAGACGATCCGGGTTCTATCTATTGGGAAGGGTAAGGCGGAAGTGCGACCTTCTTTCTCAAGATACCCTGCATCACTCCTCACTCTAAGTTTTCTATAAGAGTTGAATGTGGACAGTATGAACGCACGCACGTACGCACGAACGCACGCATGCACGCGCGCACGCATTCACGCACGCACGTACGCACGAACGCACGCACACACACACACACACACACACACACACACACACACACACACACACACATAAACACAAACAAACAAACAATCATACACACACACACGGACAGAGAGAGAGAGAGGGGTGTGAGAACATCGAATAGAAATTAAATAATATGTCCATGCACTCTTCGTGCCTAGCATGCATCAGAAAACGCCATTTCCGTGCAACGTTCTCGTAATGTCATGGGTCTAAAACACCCTAACAAGCAGCTTTGTTATGTTTACTACTAACAGTCTAATTCCAAAAACAAACATGGATTTTATAAGACAATATTATAAAGCCATGTAGGCCGATACCTAGGATTGTCATTTGCACGTTTCGTACATGAAACTAATCCCGATTGAATTCATTTAATAAATGATTGAAAATGTGCTTAAAATTACGAAAAAAACACAGGTAAAGATGAATTAATCTAGAAACGTAATATTGATTATCAGAGGATATCATCTCATGTAATATGATTTCCAGTGCCTTTATCGAAAACATGAAATAAAAATAATTCATGCTTTGTAATTTACCATTTACATGAAGGCAAAACGTATTTTACTAATCGACCTATTATTTAATTCTGTAATTTATTTATTATGTGTTATTGTGAATTTATGTGTACGCGTCAGGTAATATTCAAAGGCAGGAAGCCTTTATTATTAAACTAATTTCCGAACTCGTGTTATGTATAACGCATGAGCTGCAAGGCATTTATATGCGATCCTATTATATTTATTTAGCTAAGATGTATATATCAAAATGTATATAATATGTGAAAATAAAAAAAATACTATGGATTTTTGCTTTATATGTTGCTGTTTGCATTGTCTACATGTTAACAATGTTGCTTAGTAGATATGTCAAGGCCATGCGCACGCATACATATATACACTCTGTGCATTGATTTCACACGCACACAACAAATAAAAATAAATGTTTTTCATTTAACTCATTTTATTGTAACAATAACATTATAAAAGCGTTAAAATATTTCTGTAAAACGATAACAACGAGTAAAGTGACATAGCATTAACATGCGACTGATGTGCCATATTAACACTGAACTAGCCAGCCACCCCAAACCACAAGTAATTCTATGCAACCGTGTGCAAAACTGAAAACTGCGAACAAATAACCGTGTTAATTAATTACAGATGATTAAACACGTATTGCCGCCGGGGAACGTGCGCGCTAATTACCAGCATCCGCTATAACCGATGTTTAGATAATGTAACTCTAAATAACCCGCGAAGAATGTTACAATTATTAATTGTTAATGATAGCTTATTTACACTCGCTCTAACCTTACAGTTACAGTAACGTCAGACATTAAAACAATTACGCCACGTGTGAGCAATACGATGTGATATCAGAAGGTTATCATATAAATTCAGATGTTACTGCATGAGTACTAGGTCTCATTCGTGTTAGTTGCATGGCATCTCCATGGTTTTAGTGAACAACGCAGAAGCCGGATGCATACAACGTATGTTGATTATAAAGCTCGACTTAAATTAATTTGCACCAGTTAGTCCATATTTAAGAGTTTGTGTATCTCGAGCCCTCGTAAATGTTAGTTGATCATCAATGCAGTTCCAGATGTTAGTTCCATTTTACTTTGTTATATCTTTGGCAAATAGTTCCGGTCACGCAAACCCAGTATAAACCCATATATATATATATATATATATATAACAAATGCACTTAGCCGATAACAAGTTAGGCAATAAATATCACACGTTAAACGTTAAATAATACCCGCGAATGACGACGCAGTGTGAGTTTCATACATCATGAAGAGGGGCCGTGGTGCTGATCACGATGAAAATTATGGTTAGTTCGGTGCAATGAAGCTGATTTACACAAGCGGATAACATAATGCATGGTTATTTTTACACGGAGAAAGTTCGCGTAAACATTTCACTCAATGCTCATCGTCTCGCTGCTGCTTGCTTGAAAGCATACGCAGAGACGAGCAATAAAGACACGATGAAATGTTTACGATGACACCTGCATCAGAGTCTCTTCCGGTAACCGGAAACCGCGAGCGTGTCACCCGGGTTGCGAATCATCAACGACGTCGATACTCGATCAAATCTATAGCTAATGAATGTCGACAGGTGTCGCCACATTACGTGTTGTCATCTAGGTCTGTCTCTCGCCAGTCGTGGGTAGTAGTAGGGTTCGGGGGTTCATGCTGCTTGACACCGTCTACCACGGAATGTACGAGATAGGTGAGAAAAGCTTCCTATAGTAGAGTCCGGCGGTCGGCGCGAACGAGCTGTGTCCCCAAGCTTTGCCCTTCACGTAGTTGTTGTTCAAGTGCTTGCCGTAGAAGTCTTTAGCGTATTTGTTTCTGCGAAGAACGAGCACGGCGTTGATGAATGGGTTATATTTGCGAGATTGTTGCTCAGAAAAAATCTCAATCCGAAAAAAATATAGTAAAATATAGTCTGACCTCGCAGCGGATATATCACTGAACTTGAAAAACACTAAGATGTTACGCAGTTATAGCCGAATCCAATGAGGTATACGGCTCAATAATGCCAATAGGGCCAAAGATGTAAATGAGGCAAGGGCAGGATATTCCGCATGTTGATACTCACTGGTAGGCGTTGTTATCGCCGCGGTTGTTATACTGCGTGTTGTAGTACTGTCCGATGTTCCTGTCGTTGTAGTAGCCGTTATCCTTGTAGTAGTTGCCGGCGTGTCTATTGTTTTGGCCGTGGTGTCTCCCGTGCTTGTTGCCATGCGCGTGAACCTTGTTGATATTGTTGTGGTAGGGCGAGATGAGAGGACCCAGCACGCCGTGTGGAAGACGGTCGGGCAGGCCGTACGTGCTGCCCCTGTTACCGTAGTAGTCTCCACCTACACCCGGGTATCCGCCGACACCCTGATTACCATACCCAGATGAGTACACCTACAAATGAGAGAAGAAGAATGACAGATGAAGAAATGGCAGAAGGTGCATCGGTTATGTAGACGCAATCTAATGATAACATGACGATAATATGTGTGCCGAAATTATAAAACTAATTATTGAATATTAACAAACGAATCACGTATATTGTCACGTGTATGAATAAAGCACGATTATAAATTATTGTTATAATTTCACACGAAAAAGAACCGCACGGCCATATTAATGATCTCTGCTCGATAGCATTGCAAGTATAAAATACTAGATTTGAACCTTGTCGCATTAACCGAACCCGTAAGAATAATAACAATTAGAGACAGTACAAAGGTCACGGTGATGGATGGCACTGCTTCAATCCGACAACTTAACCATGTGCTAATGTTAGCCTCAGAAAGTCGCGGCACTCGAGTGTTATTATTAACTGCGACGAACAGTCAGCGACACAAATCCGGACCCTGTCATTGACCCGAGGGTGTGTGTGACACACACGGGAAGTGATTTCGATCGTTGACCGAGTGGCGACAGGTGGCGTAACCGGCGGTGGTGATAAACAACGTCGAAAATGCGGAAACGTTCGTGTGCTAATGGCTATTGCGGTTCAACGAAACTCACCAATTGAAGAAGGATCGCAGCAACGGCTGCCACCAACAGTCCTTCCATGTTTGTTACCTAAAGGCAGGGGTGAGGCAGTGGATTAGAAGTCTTAGACGGAAACTGTCGCATCATATCTATCATAACACGGTCGTATTTAAACGTGATGGATAAACGTACACGTACTATGTAACGATATGTATCATATGAGACTATATATACCGTACGTGCTTATATGTCTATAGTAAATGTTGAGCAATGCTATGGAAACTAAACAGCAAAACGTTGTCAAAATTAAAATAAAAGACCCATTGATATGGATTTTGGTTAATTACTTAAAAATGATACACCGACAAATTAAGCGCGGTCAAAGAACGGTAACGCACGCACGCGCATACACACGCGCGCTCGCACGCACGCACGCACGTTCATACCCACACGCGCACGCACTTGCGAACCAACGCACGCACGCGTGCACGCTCACATCATATACATCCACATTAAACTGAACACGTATATACACTATAGAGTCTACAAACACACCGACACCTTTACCCGACCTCTAACTCACGTTGAACAACTCAACGTGGTTCAACTCACGCAGTTCCGTATCTCGATGTCTTACCTTTAGCTGCTGATCTGCTCGCGCTACTCTCTCAAGACACGACTGCTGAAGTAGCCAGCGCACCTGCGCTTATATACCGTGTCAAAGTGTCACCTGCGCGACGACCGTTGACGAGTCGCGTGCGACAGGACTCTAGCACCAGTCGTTGACACGGCTGTTTATGGCACAGTGACCCATATCGCGTCACCGCGCAAGGGGTCGAGACTCTCAAGAGTTGCTCCACACATCGAGGTTGGTGTGGTTGTGACACCTGAGCGCGAGAAGTTTCACTGACCGGCAGAACTTGATGGAGATTGTAGGGTGTCACGGAGAATTAGGCACACCTGCGACCTGCATGCCGGACGGGTAATGGCCTTACATGCCTCATGTGCGTGTCGCATCGCACCGTGCTATTTCACTTTTTATTTTCATGTTATTCGCGGGGAAAGTGCCGAGTTGTAGCGAGATTGAATTCACTTGTTGTCCCTCGGAAAGCGTTGAGACTGGTAGAAAACGAGTGGTGAGATCTGTGGCGAGATATTGAGTCTGGCAGGAATTCGTTGTTGACATTAAGAAAGCGTTTCAACTGATGGAAAACAAATGGTCACAGAATCGGTTATTGCATGTTGGCCGAATTAAAGTCAATCATGACAAAATGATGAACAAGAAAGTTGAAATACGAAAACGTGATTGTTTATTACGCTTTGAATAAAGAGAGGTTACGAGTATTCACGCAAATATTTCGACTTCGCAAAACCAGTACAAAACGATGGAAAGTACATAATTTATTATGCGAGAAAACAACACACATATAATAGATGAAAACTTTTATTCAGTTTATTATATTTATATCCGTTCCTTCGCCTATTTGATCGAAGACCTTATCCTGACGTCCTTCTACTTCTCCAACCATCTACGTTCAGTTCTATCGCCGGGTAAACTATTTCAAATTTTTCTCACCAAAGCATTAACGCCCACGTAGTTTTCCTGCAGTCGATTCTAGCCGAGGGCGGGGGGTTAAACGCGTTTCAACCGAAGAGAAATGAGTGCAGAGAGAAAGTTGCGAAACGGAGCAAATTTCGCGCATAAATCTTTAAAAGTGGGCCGAGACTCATTATTCCGCTGAAAAATTGCATTTCGTCGCGAAGTTGCGTCGTCGCGCAAAGTCGGTCAGTAAACCAGTCACTTGGCCTCTATATATAACGACACTCGTGTCGCGAGCTGCCGGTAATATCCTGTTTGGTTATATTTCTCACAAAATGCGAAACCGTTAGAGTGTGTGTCCCGCAGCGAAGTGCTGCAAGAACCTATAGGCAAGCGGACGAGCGAGCGATTCTTACAAACATACACGACAAATTATGAATCCATTATATAAATTACGGACTATTACAAGCTATACAGGCCATTACGAACTATACATCAATACTATAGCGCTGTTACAATCCATACGGTAATAATAGCGCTATATCAAACTATATATCATTACTAGGGCTGTTACAAACCATACGGTAATACTAACGCTATATCAAACTATATACCAATACTATAGCGCTGTTACAATCCATACGGTAATAATAGCGCTATATCAAACTATATATCATTACTAGGGCTGTTACAAACCATACGGTAATACTAACGCTATCGCAAACTATATACCAATACTATAGCGCTGTTACAAACCATACGGTAATATTAACGTATATCAAATTATATACCAATACTATAGCGCTGTTACAAACCATACGGTAATACTAACGCTATATCAAACTATATATTAATACTAGCGCTATAGTAAACTATATATCAATACTAGCGCTGTTACAAACCATACGGTAATACTAACGCTATACCAAACTATATACCAATACTAGGGCTGTTACAAACCATACGGTAATACTAACGCTATATCAAACTATATATTAATACTAGCGCTGTTACAAACCATACGGTAATACTAACGCCATATCAAACTATATATCAATACTAGCGCTGTTACAAACCATACGGTAATACTAACGCTATATCAAACTATACATCAATACTAGCGCTGTTACAATCCATACGGTAATACTAACGCTATATCAAACTATATTACAATACTAGGGCTGTTACAAACCATACGGTAATACTAACGCTATAGTAAACTATATATTAATACTAGCGCTGTTACAATCCATACGGTAATACTAACGCTATACCAAACTATATATCATTACTAGGGCTGTTACAAACCATACGGTAATACTAACGCTATATCAAACTATATATCAATACTAGGGCTGTTACAAACCATACGGTAATACTAACGCTATATCAAACTATATATTAATACTAGCGCTGTTACAAACCATACGGTAATACTAACGCTATACCAAACTATATACCAATACTAGGGCTGTTACAAACCATACGGTAATACTAACGCTATCGCAAACTATATATTAATACTAGCGCTGTTACAATCCATACGGTAATACTAACGCTATAGTAAACTATATATCAATACTAGGGCTGTTACAAACCATACGGTAATACTAACGCTATAGCAAACTATACACCAATACTAGCGCTGTTACAAACCATACGGTAATACTAGCGCTATAGTAAACTATATATCAATACTAGGGCTGTTACAAACCATACGGTAATAATAACGCTATATATATAGCAAACTATACACCAATACTAGCGCTGTTACAAACCATACGGTAATACTAACGCTATATCAAACTATATACCAATACTATAGCGCTGTTACAAACCATACGGTAATACTAGCGCTATAGCAAACTATATATCAATACTAGGGCTGTTACAAACCATACGGTAATACTAACGCTATATCAAACTATATACCAATACTATAGCGCTGTTACAAACCATACGGTAATCCTAGCGCAATAGCAAACTATACCTCAGTATTAGCGCTGTTACAAACTATTATAAGCTATACAGGCTATTACAAACCACATCAATACAAGCGTTGTTGGTTATTACAAACCACATCCATACAAGCGTTGTTGGTTATTACAATCCATTTATATCAATACAAGCGTTGTTGGTTATTACAATCCATTTATATCAATACAAGCGTTGTTGGTTATGAGAAATAATACATCAATACTAACGTAATATCGAGCAGAAGATTGGACTGGAGGGCAGCACAATATGAACCATGCACGAGGGACTGGCAGCAAACGCGTGGTTTAACATCATTCTAAGCACATCGTAGTAACAAATGTACATTTAATGTTATTTTATGCACGTGGTATTGTGACCTATGTGCCGATAATTAAGCTACAACGACATTAGCACATTAGCAGGACCTGACGTGTCTAAACACATCATTACGGAGCTGAATCTCGCCCATTAAATTAAATATAGCCCTGATAATATGTTGGTTTATGTGATGTACAAGAAGCAATGAAAATGTATCGCGGAAAATTGTTTAGGCGTGTATCGCGCGCTTAGTCATGCATTCTAGATACACTTAAGCTAGCAGCACACTTCACCATTTTCGTTGCTCGTACAGGCAATTTTCGTGGTCGGCAATTTTTGTGGCCGTTGCCGCGTCACAGCACACTTTACCACAAGTTGCCACCACGAGCAATTTTCGTGGTGAGAAATCAAACCGGTTTGATTCTCGGCAACTCGTGGTCACCACTAAATTTCCGTGGTGAGTGGTCGTTGCCGGCCCCTGCACACTTGGCCATTTTTGTGGCGACCACGAAAATTGCCTGTACGAGCAACGAAAATGGTGAAGTGTGCTGCTAGCTTTAGACATGATGACAGCTAACAATGCAGCGTACTTTCTAAATTGTAAATCTTGTTTAGTTATATTCTGTCCTGCTGACAATTTTAGGAGTTTTTATTTTATTTTGAGACGCTATCTCATAAGGATTAGCGTATGTATTAACCGTTATAACATGTTCATTATTACACCCAAAATCACCGGATTACAAACACATAATTTATGTTCCCCCTTACTAAACGTGTTATATATAACAATATACAGTTATATATAACAACAAATATATACATCAGAGGACCCTCCAGGCTCCATCTAACATTTGCTCTCATTTACCGAATAAAGAATCACTGGTATTGTACAAAAACCTGTAGTAAAATAAGGGGCATTCTTACAAATTGACACAATCTCTACCGCTAGATGGCAGTCCAACACCGCTCAAGTTGTCTAAATCGCACCGACAACGTTGATTTATAACTCTGTTTCAACTGGAACGAAATGTAGTGTAGGTATTGCGCTATGGCCTCAAGAAACTAAACGTTATTGGTAAACTTTACTTTTTTCTGAAACCGAGGGATAAAACCATAAAGATATTGGGGAATTTGCGATATTCATTAGTGATTATTTTTTAAATATACATGCATACATATCAGAAGTAGATAATAGGGAATAGTTCCCTATTATCTACTTCTGATACATATGTGTATATGTGTATGAATATGTGTATATATAGTGTTCTGATACTATGCGTGTGTATAGAAATAATAGCACAAGAAAAAGCCGATGTTATATATCAACAATAAAAACAATATATTTATTAATATAAACAATAGCTGCTACATTCCAAACGTAACAAGTCCGTAACTGGAATAACAATGCAATACTGCATGAAATGAAGTTTTGGTATGAGCTCAATACAAGTCAACATGACAAAACAGCTGAAAATCATAATATCTAACTTGATATATTCCGTTAGACACTACTCTGTAGAAAATGCTGTAGAGTATTTTTGTTAAAAGTATAATAATAATAAAATAACAATAGGCTCAGTTAAAGGCACGAGTTAACACATCAATAGTTATTAACTGCACGGTCATAATTAATATCTAAATCTATATTATGATCCTAATCGGAGGATCACATAATTTAAACAGTGTAAAGTTTGTGGCGTTCCGCATTTCTTGACTGTAACATCGTCAAACCTGCGTGTTCATTGGTTGATCTTTCGGCAAACAAGTTCGCCTTCTATATAAAAATTTGCGAAACGTGATGCATCCCCCGTGTATGCTTCATTTTATTGTTAGTGAACGAGTGCGAACGAAAAATAAGCTCGAGTAAAATAAGCTTAATCTAGTAGATATTTACACTCATTCAAGATGGCGGTTCTCACGCTCGGTTCACACTCGGCACACTTCGACCGATACCGTACATGCATTCAATGATGTTTGTACGAACGTTTCCGATGTGAGCCGAATGGCTCGGGTTCGACACAGCGGTCTAGTAGCCTCCGTATATGGGCGCACCGTATACCGGGCCTCCATGCCCGTAGGGGGCCACTGGTAATACTTGCACGGGAATGTACGTTCTTCCGTAGGTGTACGACGGGAGGTACCTTTCTGTGCTGTGACCCCACGCTTTTCCTCTGACGTAGTTCTTGTTGTAGTGTTTGCCGCCATAGTCTCGGGCATAGTGGTTTTTGTTGTAGTTGGCTGTAAAAAAGCAAGAACGGTATTACGAAACGTTGATTGATTGATCGATTGATTGATTGGTTGGTTGGTTGATTGATCGATTGGTGGATTGATTAGTTGATTGATTGATGGATTGAGTGATTAATTGATAAGATGGATGGAAGGATGGATGGATGGATAGAGATAGATAGATGGATGGATGGATGGATGGATGGATGATGGATGGATGGATAGATGGATAGATGGATAGATGAATGGATGGATGGATGAATAGATCAATGAATGGATGGATAGATGAATGGATGGATGGATGGATGGATTGATGGATAGATAGATAGATAGATAGATAGATAGATAGATAGATAGATAGATAGATAGATAGATAGATAGATAGATAGATAGATAGATAGATAGATAGATAGGTAGATAGATAAAAAGATAGATAGATAGATAGGTAGATAGATAGATAGATAGATAGATAAATAGATAGATAGATAAATAGATAGATAGATAGATAGATAGATAGATAGATAGATAGATAGATAGATAGATAGATAGATAGATAGATAGATAGATAGATAGATAGATAGATAGGTAGGT
>NW_014577270.1:277264-279375 GCF_000485595.1 Priapulus caudatus | reverse complement strand
TTATCAAATAATTCTTCAAGTCAGTCTTCAGTCAATTCTTCAAGTGTAATTCAGTTTGTTATTTATATAAGGTTTTCTGCGATGTGTTACAAAAAAATTATTACGGTGAAATACATCATTAAATGCGGGTGGGGGGCGTACGCGTTGGTACTTACAACGAGGCTATTACTGTGTTACCTATACTAGTAAGACCGATTAAAAAATGCGATCGAGGGCAAGCTACGTTTACGAACGCCATTAAGGACAAAGTAAACACTAAACACCATCAGGGCCAGTGGCGCAACGGATAACGCGTCTGACTACGGATCAGAAGATTCCAGGTTCGAATCCTGGCTGGCTCGTTGTGTTTTGTAGGAGGATCTCATATTATACAATACGGGTTGAGAACGCACGCACACGCACAGCACGTTTATTGCAGCCAAAAATAACTCCGGATCACGTCTATTCAAAATCATTCACCGAAAAAAGGGCTAACGCTCTATTAGGGGTGTTTCCAACTTTGATATCATTAATGATTAATGATTGATGATTGATAATCCTAACCCTAACCCTAACCCCAACTCTAACCTAAATGACATTAAACCACAAACTAATATATGACCATGACCATATATATATATATATATATATATATATATATATATGTTATTATGACCATTAATGACATTAAAGTTGTGAACACTCCTAATGGAGTATCACCCGAAAAAGTATGATTATCAGAATGAATTGCTTATTATGTATTGCCGTATTCTACGACAGAGAATCCCACTCCGTTGCATGTAATCAAATACAACCAAACAATCGCACGCGAATAGCAGTCTGCTATAAAGCATCGAGGTTGCTATGCAACATCGAGTAATTGCGTTGAAGAACGCCGGTGGCTATGTGGGTTGCTTTTGAATATCTGCAAGAGTAGATAATAACAACTATATTATTGTTATTATCTACTCTATATATCTGCTAATATTTACGACAAAATTAACATCTACTGATATAATAAAGCAAGGGAGCAGATTATTGGTATATTTACTGTAATCGATTATGCACCAATATAAGTAAAGAAATTTAGTAGATCAATGCGTCTCTCGAATAAATCTAAAAATAAAATCATGTAGACAACTTGGGCCGTACCTATTAGGGGACACATTACTGAATAATCCAGCATGAAACTTCTTTTCTGCGAGTTTGTGCTGTTATAGAAACAGAAAATTATTATGAAACAGTAAATTAGCAGCAATGTTGCGCTTATATTCTTGAGATACGCAATTTAAATGAAATTGGAAAATGGCGTCAGAAATACAAGTAATTGTTCTAAATTGTTCTAGACTTGTACGCACCAGTGGTACGCACCTTATCCGATTGTACCAGCCAATTTCATCTCGTAAGATGCGAGGATCACTTGCTATTGATGTTGGCATAAGTGATTTATTATTATTTGTTGGCATAAGTGATGAAACACATTGTAAGTACTTTGAAATGCGGATCGGTGCATCTATTATGTGTTAATGAAAATAATGAGTGTTCTAAGACATATTAGCTTTATTGTGTACATTTGGTATTACGCAAGGAGTACCGGTAAGTGTCAAAACGTCGATGAAATATGAGGACGGCGAGGGAAAAACACGAGACTTCATTACTCTAAAGACGATATGAAAAACGGGAAAACCGTGTAATACATCATCAGGGCCAGTGGCGCAACGGATAACGCGTCTGACTACGGATCAGAAGATTCCAGGTTCGAATCCTGGCTGGCTCGTTTTGTTTTTCACGACTATATCACGTTAATTTGTAAGCTGTCAAAGATATAGGTGGATGTAATATCTAAAACGTTTCAAATTCACAGTGAAAAGCGCCAGTTAGAGACCATCTAAACGTCATACATATTCAGGGCCAGTGGCGCAACGGATAACGCGTCTGACTACGGATCAGAAGATTCCAGGTTCGAATCCTGGCTGGCTCATTTTGTTTTCAGGACTATATCACGTTAATTTGTAAGCTGTCAATGATAGGTGGATGTAATATCTAAACCGTTTCAAATTCACACTGAAAAGCGCTAGTTAGAGACCATCTAAACGTCATACATATTCAGGGCCAGTGGCGCAACGGATAAC
>NW_014577270.1:268693-274647 GCF_000485595.1 Priapulus caudatus | reverse complement strand
AGGGCCGCCATGAGCGATGACGTAAGCGAGTGACGCATCCGTGCCGTATCACGGAGAGCGCGTCGCAGACGGAAAACAATAGAACGTGCCTGGTCTGAACTGGTAATGACGCGGTCTCGGCGCGCGGGAACTCGTCGCCATCGCTAAACTGGGTCAGTAGTGACATGGAGAAAGCCGACAGACGAGAAAGATAGCATGATGCACCGCACTCGTCACCGCTAATCGATCACTAACATCAGTGCTAATCGATTTTTGTCGGAATTCTTAACCTTTTTAGGTAAAATCACGGCCCGAATAGAGATGTTCTTTTCGTTCGGCGCGCATCGTTCTTCAAGTGAATGATGGTTTATATTTTAATAAATGAGTTCTGTGACGGACCCGCTCTCGACAATTACGCTACGCGCGCTGTAATTCTTTTACTCCTTGTGTGAATAGTAACAGTAACGAAGCGTAGCAACGCGTCTGAGAATTCCGCTTGGGCAAATCCGCTACACCAGTAGTGGCGGCCTGTGACAAATTTAACTGCCGTATAGACTGTCGATCTATTGCCGTCCGACCCTCCGCCCGAATGCGCTTGTTAGAACCGCTGGCGGCCGTCTACGGTAGTAAATGACGTGTGAACGTAAAAGTGAATGTTGAGAGACTTGGCTTGACTAGATTGTCTATGCGGCGAGAAATCCGCAAGCACCCGGTTGCGTCCTACATATGAATGTCGACGCATCGCTCTTGCTGGTCGCTGGCGGAAGGATACGGGTATAAAAGTGAAGGCGTGGAAGTAAGACATCTCAGTCGAATCTGCCTGTCAGTGTTGTAAGAAGCGAGACGCGTCTGCTAGGCAAGCATCAGGGGTAAGCCAGCTCCTGACATTGGTTAGGCAATCTTCAAAAATTAGTTACACGTTTTTTTCTATTTCTCGATGCTTCCTATTAGCGATAAAGATTTTTGTTAACGCAGAGATTCCTGGTAATATTAATTACACACTACCTGCTTAATTACTATAATCTTTATGTTTACATTGTTGGATTTTCTCAGTATCCGATATATCTTGGCGTAATCATTCTGACGTCAGAATGATTAATCCAAGGATATTATTATGTAGTTGACTCGATCAGTGAGTTCAACTACACCATTATGTGTGACTCTGAAAAAAAGTATAGCAGCGACAGGGATATTTACTAGGGTTTATCACGTAGGATGTATTTAGATTACCAATGATTCTATACTTATGGGCAGACTAATTCATATTTTGAATTATAATGTTGGCTTCAGATACCATCGAAAGAATAGGTGGGAATTCAATGACTGTGATTCCATCAACTGCTATATTGATCCTCTTGTCTGGTAAGTTTTACTGTTAACAACGCAAGAGCTTTTTCCAGTTGTTTTAATTCTATCTTGTAATGCTTTGATGTTATGCTTTGATCTCTCGCAAAACATATCGAGCCGAGCAGGATTCAGACCTGGAATCTTCTGCATCCGTAGTGCCAGACGCGTTATTCCGTTGGCCACTGCCACGCCACGCCACGCTACACCATGCTACGCTACACCATGCCACGCCACGCCACGCTACACCATGCTACGCTACACCATGCCACGCCACGCCACGCTACACCATCCTACGCTACCCCATGCCACGCCACGCCACGCTACCTCATGCCACGCCACGCCACGCTACCTCATGCCACGCCACGCCACGCTACCTCATGCCACGCCACGCCATGCTACGCCACGCTACGCTACACAATACCATGTTACGGCAGGCGGCGCAATGAGGGCGGGATTGTTGCATCTTGTTAACAGCATCTTGTGTTTAGCATGTCGACCTATTTCGCCACAAGAGATGAGTTGATCAGCAGATAATTTTGTAGTACGTGCAAACGGTAACACGCTATGCACATCTCTTAATGTTTGTCTTCTAGCAGTGACATTGCGCGATTAAGACATTGCAAGATTAAGGCCAAATAATAGCTACTCTGAGCTGTAATTCTGCTGATCTTAAAGACTCTCTATATCGTTCAGGCCAGGTTGAAGTAACGACGTGGGAAAAAAACCATCCTACTAAAATCGGTAACCCAATCTGGACAGCGGAATCGGAATGTGGTAAATGCAGCTCATAATACGCTCCCACATATCGTATCAGATCCAATGCAGCATATACGACAACGGTATCGTAACGGATAAACGAACGGGTTGCCGGACGCACACAGTAGGTGGCGCGCCAGACGTCAATACCATCCAATAGACGTGACCTCGTGTAGGCACGTGTCGTAACCCCTTACAAAACCGAGTCAGACATGACAGCCATGCAAATGCGCGGCGCGCGGAAGCTGGGGCGCCTATAGTTCACGTGCGTTGCTCTGCATGAGATGCTCAGCTTATAACCGACTGATATAGCTAACGCACCACGCGCACGGAGACACCCTTCCACGAAGTATGTAGCTTGACCTGCAGCTAGGGCTTGTTGAGGATCACTGTACTCTTACTGGATACTGACTAGACACTTTATTAGGCATAATCGCGGCAAATATATTGCCACGACAAGCGAACAGCGTTGTAATTACTTAGCTATCTCGTCCCAAAAGAGGCAGGGTGCTAGGAAAACATATCGGTCCCTTCTCGTGGAGGAATTCGTGGGGTTTGGAGTAGGCGTAACCATTATATATCGCTGTAAGAAGCGTGTCGTCGCAGCACAGTATGTCTGTATTACAGATCACCACTTCATCGATTTATAGATTGTGATAGATTGATTTATAGTTGTATATTGTAGCCGAGGGACGGCATCCTTTCTTATTATAGACATACAGTTATAGTCATCTATTGTGCGGAAAGTGAGTGCGATATGTGACGCACAGTATTGGCGTAATTAATTGCAATAAGATTGAAAGTAGCTTTCTATCATTACCGCCCTTCAATCATCAACGGTACAACACACAGCCGCCATTGTTTTAACACGTGATATGACGGACGGCGTGTTTCGCGCGAAGAGTGATAGAGAGTGTGTGTGTGTGCGCGCGCGTGTGTGGCCCAGATCCACTGTCACGGACAGAGTGAGTGCGAGCTGCATGCACGTACGGCATCGACAATAGCAGCGGTGAGGTATACCGAACAAAAACAGCTGCCCGGGTATATATAAAGTAAACTGTGTCATCTGCTACGGTTCAGTTTCTCCAACCGCAGGCGTCCAGTTACCTGTCCGCCGGCGCGACCGCGTGATTTTGTGCAGCAGACTTCGTTCGGGAAGGTGGTTGTGTGAAAGTGCATCAACGTCGTATCAGGTGAGTGATAGTTTTTCCGCGATATACGGTCTGATATAGTACGTAATGACGTTGTTGTGCCTAGTAAGTTATTTGATACGAAATAACTAGAATTTAAATGCGAACTGTTCATCACAGAGCGCGTGTATGATGAATGGTGATTATGCAATGGAGATTTTTCTACCAAATTTGTGACGCACGACATTCATGGAGTTATTGGTCACGGTTTATGAGTTCAATGACTATAGACTATATGTGAGTGGGATATATCGTGTAAATTTATTTTAAATCATAAAACTCGAATGCTGAAATGTATAAAGGATCATAATATAATGTCTACTTTGGCAGGTACCGTGAAACTAGCAAGATGTTGTGGGCTGGATTCTTGTTGCCTCTACTCATCACTGTAAGTTTAGTACCAGCACTGACGCATAGATTGTATCAAGCTTGATTGTATAGAAGATATTATATTATATATTGTGTAGAAACCAACAAATAATGTCATAAAAATATCGAAAAATTTTTTGTAGTTAGCTCACTTAGTTGATTCAGTATTTCCTAGAAATTTTGTCCCCGAATCCAGTGTTTCAAATATTTTATTGCGAGTTATCTAGAAAGCAGGAAAGCAAGAGTGAAGAGTAAGCGATTCGCGTACAGTTGCTGCGTGGCAAAATATCAGACGCGCAATATAGCAGACACTAATAACACGCGAAAATGCTGCTAACCCGTCAAACGACGAAGATAAAATAGCTCGCCATCGAACCATTAATCCTAATTATCGACTTAATTAGCGATCGATCGCATTCCAACGCGTTGTTAGCCGCGATCCTTCACCGCCCCGATCTTTATCTTCTTGGCCGATGCCAATTGTCTGTGGGCGCCTCTCACGCAGCTGACGCCGTGGGCGCGGCCGCATCATACTCGGCGAGTTATTAAAAGAGGTATAACTAGTTCACGAGGGCTAGCGAATGCATTGTTGGCGTGCGATGCGTACATGCCCGGGTGTCACGAAGCAGGCAATACACCCAGGTAATCGTGGCCGCAGGCCGTAGTTTCAGCATCGTCCACCTACTAACCCCGCCGATAATTGTAGCGGAGAGTAACAACGCAGCGTTCTGTTGATACACGGGTAGCGAACCTAATAGCAGGCAGCGATGGTGGCCTGGGGATGCAATATGAGTGGGCGGGGAGAGTTGATTGGTGTTGCACTGGTGCTGGTGTTGTTGGTGTTGTTGTTGTTGTTGTTGTTGTTGTTGGTGTTGTTGTTGTTGTTGTTGTTGTTGTTGTAATGGATGATGGATGGATGGATGGATGGATGGATGGATGGATGGATGGATGGATGGATGGATGGATGGATGGATGGATGGATGGATGGATGGATGGATAAATTGATGGATGGATAAATGAATAGATGGATGTATGAATGGATGGATGTATGAATGGATGGATGGATGGGTGGATGGGTGGATGGATGGATGAATGGATGGATGAATGGATGGCTGGACGGTGGTTTGAACGAAACCATGTACCGTACAGTCCTTTATTTTGCACAAGTAAATACACTATATCTACAACGTTATGATTCGCCACCCACCCCTACCCGCCCTACACACCTTCGTTTGCATTCCTGTAATTGGAGTTATGGTAGTTTCCACGGTTCACATCCTCATAGACGCCGTTGTCGTGGTTATAGTTGTTACGATTCGCGTTGTATCGGCCGGCGTCGTTGTAAACTCTGCTGCCGCCATGATAGTTGTGTGATCTATCTTGGTTGTAGTATGGTGCCATGTATTGGCTGGTCACCACGGCAACCTGCGTGACAGCAAACGCCATAATTACAATAATCGCGTAAAAATCTTATTACAGATATAACGCGGAGTTTGGAATAGACGAGTCGTTGTAAAGTTTCTCGTTGTTCTAACGATTGCACAACTCAGTAGATTGCGAAGCTCAGACATGTATTCGCTACGCATATAATTTTTACTACTCTCTGTTGACAATATTTCCAAGTAGAATAAATGTATTAGAAGAATACAGAGATTTTAAATGAAACAGAAATATCTTTTAACTGAAAACGAAATGGGAAACAAGGAAAACATGTACGCATGTTCAGGGCCAGTGGCGCAACGGATAACGCGTCTGACTACGGATCAGAAGATTCCAGGTTCGAATCCTGGCTGGCTCGTAACATTTTGGGGAAATATATCCCATTAATTTATATGATGTTAAGGATAGGCGGATGCAGTATTTAAAGCGTTTCGATTACATAGTTAAAACCGCAAATTAAAGGCCGTGTAAATGTCATACATGTTCAGGGCCAGTGGCGCAACGGATAACGCGTCTGACTACGGATCAGAAGATTCCAGGTTCGAATCCTGGCTGGCTCGATATGTTTTGTAGATTATGCACACGTTAATTTTCTTGTTAGTTAGGATGCTCACATGTAAATTTAGTTAGTTACATAACCAAATTTGATTAGGACCCATGTCGCTATAGATAACGCGGGTGACTACTGATCAAATAATTTCAAGTTCGGTGTGTTTAAGCCATGCACATGCTATTAATTTTTCGAGTTTCTTTTACAAGGCAATTGTAAAAGTGTAAAAGTCAATTCTTCAAGTGTAATTCAGTTTGTTATTTATATAAGGTTTTCTGCGATGTGTTACAAAAAAATTATTACGGTGAAATACATCATTAAAT
>NW_014577270.1:260509-263009 GCF_000485595.1 Priapulus caudatus | reverse complement strand
CACGCTACCACCATGCTACGGCCACGCTACGCTACACAATACCATTTACGGCAGCGCCGCATGATCGAGGCGGATTGTTGCATCTTTGTTAACAGCATCTTGTGTTTTGCCATGTCGCCTATTTCGCCCACAAGCAGATGAGTGCATCAGCAGATAATTTTGCTAGTCACGTGCAAACGGTAACAGCTGTATGCCATCTCTTAATGTTTTGTCTTCTAGCAGTGACATGCGCCGATTAAGAAATTGCAAGATTAAGGCCAAATTAATAGTACTTGAGCTGTAATTCTGCTGATCTTAAAGACTCTCTTATCTTCAGCCAGGTTGAAGAACGACGTGGGAAAAAAACCATCTAACTAAAATCGGTAACCCAATCTGCGACAGCGGAATCGGGAATGTAGAGTAAATGCAGCTCTAATACGCTCCCACATTATCGTAATGCAGATCGCAATGCCCAGCATATACGACAACGGTATCGTAAGCGGATAAACGAACGGTGTTGCCGTGACGCACACAGTAGTGGCGCGCCAAGACGTCAATACCAATCATAGACGTGACCTCTGTGTAGGACTAGTGTCGTAACCCCCATTACAAAACCGTGTCAGACATGACAAGCCATGCAAATGCGCGGCCGCGGTCGGAAAGTCTGGGGCGCCTATAGTTCACAGTGCGTTGCTCCTGCATGAGATGCTCAGCTTTATAACCGACTGCAATATAGCTAAACGGCACCACGGCGCACGGATGACACCCTTTCACGAAGTATGTTAGCTTGACCCTTGCAGCTAGGGCTTGTTGAGGATCACTGTTAACTCTTACTGGATACGCTGACTAGACACTTTATTAGGCATAATCGCGGCAAATATATTGCCACGACAATGCGAACAGCGTGTGTAATTTACTTAGGCCTATCTCGTCCCAAAAGCAGGGTGCAGGAAAACATATCGGTTCCTTCTCGTGGGAGGAATTCGTTTGGGTTTGGAGTAGGCGTACCATTATTATATCACGGTAGAGCGTGTCGTCGCTAGCACAGTATGTCTGTATTACAGATCACCACTTCATCGATTTATAAGATGTTGATAGACTTGACTTTATTAGCTATGTATATTGTGCCGAGGCGACGGCCATCCCTTTCTTATTATTAGACAGTACAGTTATAGTCATCTATTGTGCGGTGAAATGTGAGTGGCGATATGTGTGACGCCAGCGTATTGGCGTAATTAATTGCCCAATAAATTGCGAAGTAGGCTTTTCTCGCCTATTAGCCGCCTTCCAATCATCAACGGTAAAACACGCAGGCCAGCCATTGTTTTTAACACGTGATATGAAGAACGGCGTGTTTCGCAGCGAAGAGTGATAAGAGTGTGTCGTTTGTGCGGCACGCGCCGGGCTGTGTGCTGGCGCCAGATCCACTGTCACGACAGAGTGAGTGCTGAGGCTGCATGCACGTACGGCATCGACATAGCAGCGGTGAGGTATACCGAACAAAAACAACGCTGCCCGGGTATATTATAAAGTAAACTGTGTCATCATGCTACGGTTCAGATTCTCACAACAGCAGGCGTCCCAGTTACCTGTCCGCTCGGCGCGACGCGTGATTTGGGCATGGTCAGACTATTCGTCGGAAGGTGGTTGTGTGAAGATGCATCAACGTCGTATCAGTCGTGAGTTGATAGTTTTTGCCGACGATAATACGGTCTGATTTAGTACGTAATGACGTGTTGTGCTAGTAAGTTATTTGATACGAATAACTAGAATTTAATTGCGAACTGTTCATCACAGGAGCGCGTGTATGATTGAATGGTGATTATGGCAATGAGATTTTTCTACCAAATTGATGTGACGCACGAACAATTCATTGGAGTATTGTCACGGTTTATGAGTTCATGACTATAGATCTATATGTGAAGTTGGATAATATCGTCGTAAATTTATTTTTAAATCATAAAAACTCGAATGCTGAAATGTATAAAGGATCATAATATAATGTCTACTTTTGGCAGGTACCGTGAAACTAGCAAGATGTTGGGCTGGATTCTTGTTGCTCTACTCATCCCTGTAAGTTTGTACCAGCACTGACGCATAGATTGTATCAGCTTGATTGTATAGAAGATATTATTATATTATATATTTGTGTAGAAACAACAAATAATGTCATAAAAATATCGAAAAAATTTGTAGTTAGCTCACTTTAAGTTGATTCAGTATTTCCTAGAAATTTTGTCCCCGGAATCAGCCAGTGTTTCAAATATTTTATTCGAGTTATCTAGAAAGCAGGAAAGCAAGAGTGAAGAGTAAGCGATTCGCGTACAGTTGCTGCGTGGGCAAATATCAGACGCGCAATATAGCAGACACTAATAACACGCCGAAAATGCTGCTCACCGTCAAACGACGAAGATAAAATAGCTCGCCATCGAACAATTAATCCTAATTATCGACTTAATTAGGCGATCGATCGCATTCCAAAGCGTTCGTTTAGCCGCGATCTCCTTGCACCGCCCGCATC
>NW_014577270.1:235509-258009 GCF_000485595.1 Priapulus caudatus | reverse complement strand
CTACGATTTCGACCGCGGTTTCCGCTACGCGTACCAGTACGGCCACCTGTTCTTCAACCCTGTGCCGGCGTACTTCAACGGACAGAAGATCCCGGTGGGTTACCCGTACGGACGCGGCGGGGCGACGTATGGCGGAGCAGGGTACGGCTTCAACGAAGGCAGAGGCAAGAGGAAGTTGGAGGAATACAGCCAGGACGCGCGCGATGATGGGACCGCTGTCGTCGGCCGAGCGACGTACGTCTCGCCGACAGTAGACGACAAGGAAACGTACGCGTCGGCGACGGATGCCGGGCGCGCATCGTACGCGGCACCGACGACCGGTGGCCGGGCGACCTACGTGTCGGCGACGGACGGCGGCCGAGCGACGTAACTGGTGATGATGGTAGCACAGTCGACGTACGGGTGGGATGTACGGGGGGAATGTGCATATACGAAGCATTCGTATCGGCATGCGTTTCTGTGATCAACCTCGCTGTTCCAACCACGCGTCAGTACGTTTGACACTTGGTTTCATTTCATTCGCATTTCTCGGTGGACATATTCACCCACCCCACACACACACAGGCACACTCGAGCGCCCTGTGTGCGTAGTAGGTATGTGCTGTTGTCGCCAGTAGTACTCAAGTGATTATAGCTATACAGCTTTGGACTGTAACAAAGGGCCGGAACAACGTTCACTCAGCCTCAAGCTTGTATTTAATATTTATCCGCACTTACGCATAATCGTCCCTATCTTCCCAATGCATGCCTGCTCCTGCGCTGACTAGCTGTAATGCCACGGTCGGATGAGCACTGAACTAAAATCATTTCCGCGCTTTTGTAAAAAATCCGCCATCTTTGGTTATCCGCATGGAATTGAACAGCGCAGCGCGCCATTGAAGAGTGCAGGTCACACACCACGACCAGCATGATCCATTTACTATAAGCGATCGAGTAAATTGTTAGGCCAGTTCAAGAAGCAGCGCGCTAGGTATTCACACAATACCCTCTATAGCTATTTGGATTCTCCGCTTCTGCCAGCGTGTGTCGATTAGACGTACCTTTCACTGCAATGTACGGCAAATCTAATGCCCTTTTATCGTCGGTAATGTATGGCAAGTTTGTCACATGCGCACTGAATCATTCAGCGCACGTTTCAACCTACATATTGACGAATTCCTTTCCTAAATGTGTGTCACACCATCGCCATCACCGGAGCGGTAGACGGGGCGTATATATGTTACGATTTTACGTTTACGGCTAGTACGGTACATGATTCACAATGACATGTTACCGCTGCTCGATCTTCTCTGCCTTTGTTAGCGAGCAATGATTAATGCTATGCGATGCTCGTGTGTATATGTTTCGGAAGAAAGACATTTGCTATACTGTTAAAAGAAGTGCAAACGCTGTATATCTGCATCTATCTCACACACACTGCTGTAACGTGTACTGACTTACCCTAAACAGACTGAATGCGCGCGTGTGGAGGTTTTACTATTATAACGAAATGCGAAACTAGATGAAAGTTAGCTGTCATATTATGTTATGTATAGATATGTCGCGAGGGGCGAATGTGACTCATCAGAAATTAGATTCATTCTGTGTAAAAACGTTTTACAATCACGTCATTTGTTTCATTTTAACTTATTACAAGTAGCATTTATAATAAATAATTAATTTATATGATAAATTGCGTCTAATATCTTTTTCATTCATGTCTTATCTTTTATACTATTCGACGCGCATTTGGTTTCCAGAAATGTAACGATGCTTGCCACTAGATGGCGCGTTGCACCGAACTAAAAGGGGACAAACGGTTGCATGCGCGCGGGTGCATGTGTGTGTGCATGAGTACGTGCGTGGCGTGCGTGGCGTGTGTGTGAGCGTGCGTGCGTGCGTGCGCGTGCATGTGCGTATGATTGTGTAGGGCCTATAACGTACAATAATATATGCACGCTTCAAATAAACGTACAAGGGTGAATAATCTAGAAGTAATAAATAATCTGCTTGCAGGTTTTCACCTTATATCATATATTACAATACTTATTTATTAATTCTATCGTTATTTAAAAATTGTAACTATAAATTGCTAATTTAAAACTTAATACGTATATGTAAATAATAAGTATGCACATGTAAGTATATTTACATGTACGCATATTCCAAGTCAAACACGCTGAAGAAATCGGTAAATGTACTGCATGTTACGGCATCTAGAAATTTTTACATCTTTGGTAATTTTTTCACCTTTAGTCTCTTTTCCCGAAGGGTTTTATCGAAAGAACTCGGCCCGGAACCCTTGATTTGATCTAGCTACGAACGGCTTTATCTTCTAATATCATTGCTGTCTATCAGTAGTACATTATGGGGCTTGGTAGAGATCCAACCTACGATTCACAGACCATCACAAAGAACGCGGTGACTTTGAACGTGTCCTTACGATTTATTCTATGACAAATGAAATTTCCACTCCTAAGGCGAACAATAGTTAAGTCTTAATGTATATTTCCCCAGTTAAGGTAGGTTCAAATTATGCTCCATAAAAAAATTGTGGTAAATCTTTACTATATTTTTAACTTTTTTAATCACGCATTTGCTTCCACCACCGGTGTCGCCACTGCAGGCGCCTCCACTAACGAACTTGCGCTACGCAACTTTTAAGCCACAGGCATAGGCAACAGAATTCTTAAACAGGACATTTTTGTATTCATGGATTTAAGAAAAAATAACTGCGGTATCTTATATTTCATTAATAGTTTCAGTTAGGTTACGCGTGTATTTTTCGTGAACAATAAGGCGGTTGGTTAAATAGTAGTTAGGTATAAATATATTGACACGTTTGTGAATCATGAACTGTCGTGCCAGCCTCAAATTTAAATATACTTAATATATAATATATGTATACCAACTTTATGAAATAAGAATCATAGTATACAACCGCACTTCAGTGTATTATTCTTCTCTGGGATAATTCATACACAGGTGATTTTCTGAAGTAGTAGGATGCAACATTGCGGGAATAAAAATAGTTCTTGTTTTTTCTTAAACAAATTCACTTTTATTGCAAACATAAGCCACGTGAACGCGCAGCAACAGCAGCGGCGCTTACAAACAGCACCAGCATTCCCACGCAGTTAGATAACAGCTCAACACGAACAAGCTCATACCATTCATCGACGAATATAAAATGAAAGAGCAACATCGGGCGCGGAATACTACGACAAAAACAACAGTTAACAAGCTGAAATAGTACCAAAAGCGACGACACACGATTGCACATAAAATCAAACAACGTATTTACAGCGCATGCAAAGCCTATCGATATAATATCGATCATAAATATACTTCATTCTTTACGAAATCACTTCCTACCGCTGCCCTGAGCAACGGGAGCTAGCAGCCATCCTAGACTAGGATCCATCGCCATCCCGGCACCGGCGTAGGCACTATTGCCGAGCGTCGAAGGGAAGAACGAGTGAACGGGGAATCCATTCGTCATGTAGGCACTGTTTGCCATTGTCTGCGATAGATTCGGACCCGGACTCGCGTACGCCGGAAACGCGCCCGGATGCGCCGACGGATGCGTGTTTGCGACTTGCGGCTGACCGAGTTGATGTCGGAATCCGGATGATCGAGCTGGTGCTCTACCGTAGCCGGCCGCTGGGTTCGCTGCAGCTGTCGGCCGGTTATAGTAGTTCTGCAGACGACCGACGTAGTGATTTGGAGCACCGCTAGTTCTCGTCGCTCCCACAACGCTACCACCCCTGCGCTCATGATTATAAATTTTACGCGCTGGATTGTTAACACTGGCAACGTACGGCTGTGTCGGAGCGCCGCCGTTGCCACGTTGCTTACCCGTGCTGTCACTCGCTGGGTCACTCTTTCCGTGACTGTTCTGGGATTTGTCTCCATGGACGCGGCTCTCTAAAGCTACGGGCGGGTAGCGACTGCCGAAGTTAGCCGCGTGAGTGTAGACAGGAGTCGTCGCCTGTGATGGTCTGTTGTAGACACTCGGCGGTTGACCTGGTGGTGGTGGCGCCACCTTCGCTGCGCTATAGTGTGCGGGCGAATGGTACCCGGACGTAGGTGGCGCTGCCTGTGATGGTTGATATCCAGGCGAGTAGTACCCGGATGTAGGTGGCGCTGCCTGTGATGGTTGATATCCAGGCGAGTAGTACCCGGATGTAGGTGGCGCTGCCTGTGATGGTTGATATCCAGGCGAGTGATGTCCGGATGTAGGTGGCGCTGCCGCTGACGTTTGGTAACCAGGCGACGGCGACGCCGACAGCCCGTAGAATGCAGGCGCCGGGGTCGAATGCAAGTATAGAGGTTTATCATGTTCGCTAGGTGGCAGCACCAGTGTGCGGCCGTACTTTGTCTGCGTAGATGACACTCCGTACGACGGCAATCGGCTCTGCTCCGAGAGAGGTCCGTGCGCGACGTGCAGCGGTGGCTTTGCTACAGGGTGGGTCGACTGGATACCCTGGTGCGCAGCGGGCGTGAGGTGAGCTGCTAAAGGTATAGGCGCATGCTGGCTGCCTCGTTGCGCGGTCGGCGTGTAGCCAGGGTAGCCTGGCTGGCTGCCCCGACGGGCAGTGGGAGAGTAATTAGGGTATGCTAGCTGACTACCCTGATTCGCAGCGGGAGGTGGGTAGCCAGGGTGTGCTGGGTGGTTACCCTGATTCGCAGCGGGTGGATAGCCAGGGTATCCTGGCTGACTACCCTGATGTGCGGGGGGTGGGTAGCCAGGGTATGCTGGCTGACTACCCTGATGTGCGGGAGGTGCGTAGCCAGGGTGTGCTGGGTGGTTACCCTGATTCGCAGCGGGTGGATAGCCAGGGTATGCTGGCTGACTACCCTGATGTGCGGGAGGTGCGTAGCCAGGGTGTGCTGGGTGGTTACCCTGATTCGCAGCGGGTGGGTAGCCAGGGTATGCTGGCTGACTACCCTGATGTGCGGGAGGTGGGTAGCCAGGGTATGGTGGCTGACTACCCTGATGTGCGGGAGGTGCGTAGCCAGGGTATGCTGGCTGACTACCCTGATTCGCAGCGGGTGGATAGCCAGAGTATGCTGGCTGACTACCATGGTGGGCAGCAGGCGGATATCGGGCGGCGAGGGGAGCAGGGTATGCTGGCTGACTACCCTGGTGCGCAGCGGGCGCATAGTGAGAGTGAGCAGGTTGACCGCGATGGGCGGCGGGGGGATAGCCAGGGTATTGACCGTGACCCTGACGGCTGGCCGTCTGTGCGTACGGTACATACGCGCGGCCGGCCGGCGAATACCCTGTAGCGGGGGCCGCTTGCGCGCGCGTGCCGTACGGATGCTGCACTGCTCCTTGATACGCAGGGTAGGGTAGCGGCTGCGACGGTGGCGCCGTCCTGCGGTTGAACTGTGCTCCGTACAGCGGGCCGCGGTGGGGGGCGTGGGAGGATGAGGGTGCCGGCTGCACGCCCCCCGGGTACTCCCCGCCCGCGTAGAAAACACCCGACGATAAGGCCTTTAAGTCGATTCCGTTCGTCTCGGCCGTGGACGGAAATCCGGCGGCGGCCGCCGGCGGATATCCGGCGGCGGGCGCGTACGGAGTCCCCGCCGATCCCGGCCCGAACGGCTGCCCGGGGGAAGCGCCGATGCCAGCTAAGGGCGGAGCAGGAAAACTCCCACGCCCCGGATATCCGCCGCGTCCCGGAAACCCGCCGCGTCCCGGAAACCCGCCGCGTCCCGGAAACCCGCCGCGTCCCGGAAACCCGCCGCGTCCCGGGTACCCGCCCCGTGCGGGATACCCACCCCGTGCCCCCGGTATCCCTCCTCCAAACGCGGGAATGCTCCCCGACCCGCCGTAGCCTCCGATCAGCGGCAGCCCTCCCTGTGCTCCCGGTCCTCCCTGTGCTCCCGGCCCTCCCTGTTGGGAGAGGGAGGCGATATAGAGCATATAGAGAAGCTCCGGATCGGGAGGCAACATCGAGAATACGACGGACGGGAACGGCTTGTAGAAACTGTTTCCGAACTGGTAGCCGAAGCGCTGACCCTTTTGTGCTCGTAGCCCTCGTTCTCGAACGCGTATCGCTTGTCGTTCGCTTTCGTCTCGCTCTCGCCCAGCAGCCTGTTCTGGCGATGCTGGTTGTACCCCTGGTGGTCGTGCTTGTTTCCGCCACTGAACGCACCGCGCCTGTACTCGCCATTGGTGGCGTATAGGTGCGCGCCGCCGTCGGTTCGGGCCGCCTGGCTGCTGTGACCCGCATTGTTTCGCACGTAGAGCGGCACCTCTTTGCCGTATTCGCCGGCCGCCGTGTGCTGAGTGACCTGTGACAACGAGAGAACGACGCGTGGAATTAGGTTACGTAGCCGACGGCGGTGGGGGGGGGGGAGGAGGCGGGGGAGGAGGGGGGGGGGAGCGTGACTTCGTAATGACATGCCTGGCTCTCTCTCTCTCTCTCGCGCGCGCGTTCGCTCTCCTCTCTCTCTCTCTGCTTCTGCTTCTCTCTCTCTCTCTCTCTCTCTCTCTCTCTCTCTCTCTCTCTCTCTCTCTCTCTCTCTCTCTCTCTCTCTCTCTCTCTCTCTCTCTCTCTCTCTCTCTCTCTCTCTCTCTCTCTCTCTCTCTCTCTCATTCTCGCTCCAGCGTTATGCGCACGCGCATGCGCCCTGGAAATGTTTCGCACATGCGCGTCCGCGTTAATATGCACGCCACGCAAGTGTTCGAATTATAATTGCGTCACACCTCGCCGCACATTACGCCTTAATAACTGCGCATTGACTGTCCGGAAAGAAAACAATGAGGGCTTGCGCATGCGCGTCACGGTTGTTGCTCGCATACGATCATTATGGGGACACCCGAAGACGCGCTTATAGGTTGAACAGCCAGCGGCAACGCTGACAAGACAAGGGCGGCGTGTATGTAGGCAGCATCAACAGAGGTTACGAAATCTGCCTGACCTTTAGTCACAGTTAACGCGCGTGACAAGCATGCACGATATATTGCGCGTTGACTGTTTATTACTCTGCGTGAATGATCGAAATATGTCACGAGAGGTTTTCATCCATGTCTACGTCTACGGCATATTATCTTGTAATTTTAATTTCCTATTTTATACTGAAGAGAGTAGTGGTTCGAAGGCTCAGTTTCGAAATTCTCAGTTTTTCGAAATTATTATTTACTGAACAAAAAAAAGTGATAGTCAGATCTGCTATGTCAAATCCATTTCCATCAGTCTCTTATCTCAAATATTTAATATCTCATTCTCATTCTCACTTAAAATATCATTTACGAAACTAAAAAAGTCATAGTTCGCAGTAGTAGTAGAAGGTGTAACAATCTACAGTTTCATTTCCATTTCCAGCAATATCTTATCTCCTATATTCAATATCCAAACAAAATTGTGAACGGCCTAACTGCGCATGAGAACAACGCAGATGCAGTACTGGTTAATATAACTAGTATCTCAGTTCAAGATCACTCCAAGGTCGCCATATAGAACTTGATTACCGGCGACGTGTACGTTTGCGTCTATACAAAACTCACTGGCGTTCACCTTTTGCTGGTGTTCACACCAACAGAAGCTCATAGCGATGAAAGAGCCACACGAGTAATAGCACAGACACTTGGAACGTCTCAATAAAAAAATAAAAATGGTAAATAAACACGAAATGTATTTACTACCAAGGTCTTAATGTTTCTCTACTCTCTTTCGCCTATTATTGCCGATAACTTCCTGTAAATGCCGTTCATATGCTCGTCTGCAACACATGAATACCCCGCACGCACGCCGCTGTGCACAAACAACTAGAATATCGAGTTTCTATATTATTATATTCTAATTGTTTGTGCACAGCGGCGTGAGTGCGGTGTACTTGTGTGTTGCAGAGCAGCATTTGAACGGCATTTACAGAAAGTTATCGGCAATAATAGGCGAAAGAGAGTAGAGAAACATTAAGATTTTGGTAGTAAAAACATTTCGTGTTTATTCACCTTTTTTATTGAGACGTTCCAAGTGTCTGTGAGTAATAGGGAACACGTGACCCGTACCACTAAGTCACACGCCACCAGGTCACACGCCACTAAGTCACACGCCGCCAGGTCACACACGCGAACTTACCCAGAAGACGAAGGCACCGAGAATCACAGCCAAACTTCCTTTTGTCATTTCACACCGCGTACATAGTAGCTTCGTCCATCCGAGTCAACCATCCGCGCTCCACCTGAAGAAGAAGCTCACAGGATGATCGCACAGTGAGATTTTTTCGAGAGAGAAAGAAAGAGAGAGAGAGAGAGAAAAAAAAGAGAGAGATTAAACCCTCGCGACTGCACAGCGACCGCGACAGTCATCCCCCGGGCGCGTGTGAACTATATATGTTTGGGAAGCGGCAGCGACGGAGAGCGCTAGGAATGGCGACAGAACTGTGTCAGAGGGTGTAGCCTGTGACTCGGTTTACGGCTCGACGGCCGTGCCGTACAGCGCGCCGCGGTCACCAGGATGTAGTGTCGACGATACTCACTGTACCTGTACGTGACGTGACTGACTGAGAGAGAGAGAGAGAGAGAGAGAGAGAAGAGAGAGAGAGAGAGAGAGAGAGAGAGAGAGAAAGAGAGACGAGAGAGAAGAGAGAGAGAGAGAGAGAGAGAGAGAGAGAGAGAGAAGAGAGAGAGAGAGAGAGAGAGACGAGAGAGAATAGAACTAGGGAGAGAGAGCGAGGGTCAGAGCGAGAAGAGCGGAGAGAGAAGAGAGAGGGAGAGAGAGAGAGAGAAAGAAAGAAAGAGAGGGAAGAAAAGAGAAAGAGAGAGAGAGAGAGAGAAGAGCGAGAGGAGAAGAGAAAGAGAGAGAAGAGAGAGAGGAATGGACGAGGAACGGGGCTGTCGGAAATTCACAACAATATCCGGCAATCTCTCACAGTCCGCCATTTTACCGCCATTATATCAATAAAAAAAAAGATAGTATAATATATATTATATATATATATATATATAATAGAGAGAGAAGAGAGAGAGAGACGAGAGAGAAGAGAGAGAGAAGAGAGACGCAGAAACACACACACAACACACACGCACACAACACACACACACACACACACACACACCACACACACCCACCCCACACACACACACACATTAATATATAATATAATATATAATATGATTATATATTATATATATACTTTTTTTTATGATATAATGGCGGTAAATGACTGTGGGAAATGCCGATATTGTTATGAATTCGCGACAGCCCCGTTCCTCGCCATTCTCTTCTCTCTCTCTCTCTTCTCCTCTCTCTCATCTCTCTCTCTCTCTCTCTCTCTTCTCTCTCTCTCTCTCTTCTCTTCCTCTCTCTTCTCTCTCCGTTTCTCTCTCTTCCATTTCTCAGGTCGGCTCCGATTCTTTCTCTCTCTCTCTATCTCTTTCTCTCTCTCTCTCTCAGTCAGTCACGTCACGTCATATATATATATATATAACTACATTGGATTGTGATGGTGTATTATCTGAATCATTTAGAGTTATTATGCACATGCCCATAATGTATAGAAATAAATCGCTGGTATTCATGCATGTATGACATAATATAACCATAATGTTCAACCCTTATAGTATATAGCTCCTTAGAATGTATTGAATATATATTTGTAATAATAAAACGTACGTAGACGACTACTCTCCTAATTACGAATGCAGACTTACCAGAAGACCTATATAATGTCGAAACCTCGGTTTTCCACGCTACGCACAGAATAGACCAACGGAGAAACTGCAATACTGAAACAGCAAAAAGATCATTAGGTGACGTGAAGCGACGGTACGCCCTCTAACGACATCGTGACGACATAGACCCTTACTGCAAGGTTGCTTTCGCTCATCTCACGGCGAACGACATCAATCTCTAGGGGAAAAACACGCGGAATAAGTACGGAATAGGCGGAACCAGTGCGTTCAGACGATTAGCAAAGGTGGTGATGACTTCTAACGGCACTGGAGTTTTGTTGAAGTGACGCTGAAACGATGTTTTAATTGCAGCGACGGTGACATTGTTCAACTAGCACCGCATAATTGCGTTTGCTAATGGAGACAACGTGATTTTATTAGTTCCTGTAAACGCTCCCAAGCTGCGGGCAGATGTCCCGGCGTCGACGCAAACACAAGAACGTCTGAGCAATCGCTAGAAGGCAAAGTCGACGACGCATACTGGTGTGTCATGTAGGCTAATATGTCACAGCACCAGCAGTGTACGTATTTAAGAGAATTCTCTCATTCATGCACTCTTGATAACACGACGTCACGTCAAACGTAAGCAAGCGAACGCTTGGAGGCACAGAAGCATGTTGAAGGCACCGGCGACATAGATACACAATTAACCTCCTACATGAAAATCTTCACGCGTTCCTTCTGTCACTCCGTCGCTCTGGATCACTTAAATTCCTCAACCGCTTGTGCGACGAAACAAGCGCCGGACAGCGAGTCGAATTGTCCGCTAAATGAAACATACACACACGCGCGCACACACACACACACACACACGCACGCACACACACGACGCGCGCACACACATACACACAAAAACACACACACGCGCGCGCGCACACACACACGACACACACACACACACACACACACACACACACACACACACACACACACACACACACACACACACACACACACACACACACACACACACACACACACACACACACACACACACTGGCGATACACTGCACCTTGAACTGTTCGAGACTTGTAGCCCACTCCTGTCTCCACCGAAACTTGCAATGACACTGAACAGCCAACGTGCAATGTCGCCCGACCTTACGTAACGGTTTTACGAGTGACCTCACCCGATTGCGCGCCGCGCATGACAATAGACTCGGGTCGTCTGCGCGCGCGAGTACGTACGCTATCTGCATGCCATGCCGCAGTTCCCCGCAACTCCCCCACGACGCGCGCAGCGGGACATGGCTGGACGGTCAGACGGCCCCGACCCTGCCGCAGATCATCAGCTGATCACAGACGCCAGGTGCATTAGGTTCGTAGCTCATTTGACCACGTACGTGTGGTCATCGTGTGCACATCGCCGGACCGTGGCTGGAGGGCAGAAAGGTCACGGTGACGATGTGATGTCAATCAGGAGGAAGTGTTTATCACGCAAACGAGCGTGGGGTTAATACCGAATTAATTTGTTGTGATTATTCGACAGTGTGCGGACTAGATATACTACCAGGAGTGAATAATAATAGATCTATTATTATTCAGTCCTGACACTATCACGGGCGGGCGGATGTGATTACGGTGGAAGAGGAGGGGGAGGTTTATAATTATATTTCTCCTAATTATATTTCTTCTTAGATATTTAATTAAGTTAGATTCACGCTAATGGAACACGTTTCGTAGATCCAAATGCCCGTATGGCGGTTGATGTGCGGATGAAAGCGCCTTTAGAATGATGGCAATTTTAGGATTGATAATTCTTATTCTCGTAAATCTTATTAAATGTCTTCTTTCTAGCACAACAATGTCATAATTATCTTATCGCGTGCGTGACAAAGTCTAGTGAATGCGCGTAACAACGGAGGGCTGTTTGCATTACGGTCGATTTACGGTTACCTGACTTTTATGCAGTCAATCTCCAGTGTAGTGTTAAGCCAAACAGTATTTATACTATTTCGTAGCAGAAGTTTATAATCAGAGACGCGGAGTTCACGCGTCTGTAAATTCATTATACTGCTTTACAACAGCAAAATATACCTTCCGTGAACGGAGGAGCGACATTCCTGACGGGCAACTATTAGACACGCTCTCTCTCGCCTCACCTTCTCTCTCTCTCTCTCTCTCTCTCTCTCTCTCTCTCTGTGTCTCTGTGCGTGTGTGTGTGTGCGCGCGCGCGCGTGCGTGTGTTTGTATAATATTATCAGGAGTAAGATAATATAGGATTATCCTATATTATCTTACTCCTGATATTATATATATCTGTGTGTGCATTAACGTTCTCTCTTTCTCGTGGGCCGCACCCATTCTCTCATTTTCCTCCTCTCTCTCCCTCGCTCGCTCTCTTTGCCCTCTCTCGTTCTCTCTTATTACCAGTTTCTATCAATATAGTGCAGGAAATTAGTTACAGCTGATTCATGTACAGGAAGTATAAGATTTACGAACAAAACTGGTTACAAAACACCCTACGTAAGTTGATCGGAATTAGGAACTCAGTCATGAATACGTAATTTGTTTTCTGTGTGATCGTAGAGCGTAGATATATTTGAATGTTATTAAATTATTATTAATTAAAAATTAAACTTTTATACTTAATTATAATTAAAATAATTTTTAGAAAGTACGTAGTTTACAAGTCTAGGTGTTAGTAACCAAAATAAATAAATAATTGGTAAGCTCTTTGTAATTGTAAAACTACAGACATTACATAGATGTCATTACATAGATGTAATGAATGATAACAAGAACAACAACATAAAACAATAGATCAGCAATAAGTTATACAGCGTCATCGTTACACAGTTGCCATTCTATTATAGGTGTGTATTTTTTCTCTAACGTGCGGTAGGTGGACAACATCGGCGGGTATTGTCAATTGTTCTCCGTTATGAGGTTACTGTGGCCATCATTGGTTGGTTACTGTTACTCTAGTGCTGCGTGACACCGCATAGCAATGAAACGCTACGCAACATCACACGCATGACCGTGTCAAGCTGGTAACTGTACGTTTGCGCGTGTGCGTGGGTGTCACGTCTGTATGTGTGAGTGCGTGCGTGCTTTACGAATGCGAATATGCTTACGTAGTCTGCAGCACCGGCCGCGTCACTATTGACCATAAACTCTAAGTTGCGATGATGGTTTCATCTACCCAAGCTGCGTCACTTCAGGAGCTACGCAACAGCAGCCATACTGGATTGAAAATCACTCTATGCCCTAGGGCAGGGAAGTAAAACGATAGTAAAGTGATCTATTTATTTTTCATTTTTCTGGCTAACGTGTATCTTTGAGCAAACTCTCCACAGAGAGGAGGTTCAGTCAGCTAAGTGATATTTGAAGGTGCTAGCATAGCGCAGGGCGATTTAAATTCTAGTATTGAACTCGTGCATTGTAAATAAAAATTTAAAATAAACCAGATAAGCCTTTGTATTTAAATCATGACGCACGTGTATATGGAAAAGACTTCTTAAAAATTCAGCTAGAATGGTTAAATAACATCAGCATAAAGCACCGTAGCATATCAAACAAATGCGTAGAAATTAAGTTTAGACAAGCTATAAATTTTGAGTCGAGCGTTGTTATTCAAATGATGAAACAAGCGCGTGCGCGTGCGCATGCGTGTGTGTGCGCGCGTGTGTGCACGTATACATATATAATGTGTGTGTGTGTGTGTGTGTATGTGTGTGCTGTGTGGTGTGTGTGTGTGTTTGTTGTTTGTGTGGGTGTGCTGTGTGTGTGTGTGTGTGTATGTGCTGTGTGTGTGTCGTGTGTGTGTGTTGTGTGGTGTGTGTGTGTTGTTGTGTATGTGCTGTGGTGTGTGTGTGTGTGTGTGTGTGTGTGTGTGTGTGTTGTGTGTGTGTGGTGGTGTGTGTTTGTGTGGTGTCGTGTGTGTGTGTGTGTGTGCCCCGTGTGTGTGTGGGTGTGTGTGTGGGTGTGTGTGCATGCTTGATTACCGCCTTCTAATGATTCCAGTTATCATTATCAAATTAAGCAATCATACGACTCACGTTCTTTACAGTGTAACCTAAACCATCTAAACGGTAATATCGCCCTTAAACATGCGCGGAGCACATCATGGAGCACATGTATATGAGCAACTATTTCTAATCGCTATCAACACTTACTAATATGCATTTATTATTATTATTATTATTATTATTAATAATAATAATAGTAATAATAATAATAGTTAGAATAATAATAAAGTGCCCGTGGCTACAGTGTCTGAGCTGGCAAAAATAATTGAGCAGATATAATGTAATAATAGAATATAATTTGTATATAAGGATGTTGTTATATTTTGTATAATAGTGTTTATATACTATATGTTATATTATATACAGCTCAGTAGCAGAAACCGAGGATTACTAGGACTAGCGCCATCTATCGATAGGTAATATCACAAAAGCCGCTTTACGTACCACTGTGAAAATGAGACCGCAGCCAGTGCAGGTAAATGCGCTTGCTCTGAGTTATTCATCCGTGATAAACGCCAAGCGCAAGTGTAGTAACTTCCATAAATTCGTTCCAGATAAAATACAGCCAGAATAATCACATGAAATTCACGAGAAAAACAATTTAAATTTCGGCGAAATATCTTTGATGACACAGCTATAGGACAACCCCGACTCGAAGGATAGTATGTCACCGTCTCGTAAATATTAACTCTTAATTCTTTCATCCTGATTGTGTTTACTAAATTACGTATTTCTCAATTTTAAACGCACATCAAAGTGTCTACACTGAACTAGCCGAACTGACGCTGCATGAAAGCCTGAAAATAGGCATATTCTGTTATTGCTCAGAAATCTGTTTGTTTTATAGTCGAATTACTGTAATATACTCCTATTTCGTCAAATATAGAACAATCTTATTGTATACTTTTTTATACTATATGCCTATGTAGCCTATACCGCATTATCGCGTAGCACTGGATAAGGGTCAATTTTCTCTTCTTTTATTCGAAGATACACCTATTACTCATAGATATCGAACTTTGATTAACGAATATCGCTTATTAGAATCGAGTCCTGCATGTATTGCTTAACATAAATTTTATAACGAGTGAGGGAAGCGCGAATGTATTTGTGTTGTGTGCTGTCGTGAATATTTGTATCATTGAATAATATTTTAATATACATTAATACCAGGAGTTTATCATCTCAGTATAAGCAAGAAATTTGCAGTGAAACTATTGGGCAGACCTTGAATAGCCAGCATATTTCGATAGACGCAAGAGACCGTTCATTAGACTTTTTTTATTTGACGGCACAAAGTCAGGGGGCCGTTGTCAGAAACATCGTAAAGTTAATGCTAATGCTCACTTGTTTGAGACACCATTTGTAATTTTTGAGAGTCGGGACACGATAAAATTTATTGCTGGTATGATGTGGTCAAATCAATTTTTCTATGCTATAACTGCATAAAATCTTGGTGTTTTGAATGTTGGTATAATCAGTGATATTTCCATTGTCAGGTGAGACTATATTCAGCTATACTTCGTTTTTCTGAGCCAAAAAACTCGCAATACACACTTTAATGCTACGATAACACTTACGACTAATGTTAATGTTACGAGAGTAGCGTTGACAGAAACACATCGTAGCTACGAGCAAACTCACGATAACAGGAACTTCATAATTTCATGTCACAAGGCTGCTGATTGGATGAGAATCGATCACAAAATTCAAATTCATACATATTCATTGTACATCACAGTAATTTATGCATATTATGATGGCTAACCACATATAAATAATATTTGATGAAAAACGACGTGGTCATGAATTTATTCTGCACAACAAGACAAATTCTCACACTGTAACGCGAGACGCGAGAATCGTGGCAAGTGGCAAAGTAGTTTAAACAAGAGAACAAATGCCATACACCATTTGTAAATGTTTTGCTTTGTTTTATGATCGGTAGATAATTAATGATTTTGACGAAAAACACACATTTTATTCATTATTATAAAATATAATATCACTATAATTGTAATTCGTAGTGTAAATGTGTTATTTTCATCTTAATATTAAAGTTACGAGAGGGTCTGGACTCTCGTAATGTTAAGAGGATATTTTCGAGGATTTTTCATTCTCGTAACTTTGCGATGTTTCTGTCAACGGTTTACAAGTGGAAGTTAATGTTAAGACTAATGTTAAGACTAATATTGTTTCTGACAACGGGCCTCTGGTGAATTACAAAGAACCAATAAAATATTTATAGTACGCTCTGCGAACAAGAAATAACGTGAGAAAACAGCGAATGCCTTGTTAAGATCGTAGCTAAGTTACGGAATTATATGACAGTATATCCTAATTGTATGAGAGTATATTCTAATTGTGTGGAAGTATATCCTAAATGTGTGAGTATAGTTTTATCATAATTGTGTGACGCATTAAAAACGCTTAAAATTAGTGCAAAAGGAGAGGAGATTTTGGATAGCTAATACTGATGTGACGTGTATTGTTGATGCCTCAATTCACACGAAGTGCCGCACTTAGTAATGCAAGTAAGTAGAACATATTTGGCAAAATAAAACAAAATGCATATTTTTAAATAACAATGTATATTTTAACAAGAATTATATACAAACAATGCAACAGTCAACCTGTTTCCATTCATCGCTATCAGAAAATGAGATAAAGTGGAATATTGAGCGCAAGACAGGCCCATAGATATTACTCAATGTCGTACGGAGGTTAAGTGTGCCTTCAACAACAAATGTTAATAATAACAAGAAGTATGTCTATGTTATGGTAATGAAAAGTAGATAAATATTAATGAACATCGTTATGATTAGCGTACAGGGACCCTCTGCAATGCGGTATGAGGAAGCGTTTAAAGCTAGCTAGCGCTCTGACACGACAGACAGTAGTTTTAGTACAGCAGGGCAAGCGTTGGCGATTAAGCCGCCAGCCCCCTACATCCACGTGTGTCTCCTACTCCTAGGGCAAAATTCGACGACAAAGGTTTATGCTGAAGATGATTATCCCAGCGAGAGAACGAAGGCTGAATATCACACGTGCGCCTTATAGACATGCGTAAGGCTAATGCCCATATCCTCCTCTTCAATATCCGCCTCCTCGTCCTCCTCCTCCGTATCCTCCTCCCCCATATCCTCCTCCCCCATATCCTCCTCCTCCGTATCCGCCGCCTCCGTAACCACCGCCTCCGTAACCACCGCCTCCGTAACCACCGCCTCCGTAACCACCGCCTCCGTATCCACCGCCTCCGTATCCGCCGCCTCCGTAACCACCACCTCCGTATCCACCGCCTCCATGTCCTCCTCCGTATCCACCGCCTCCATGGCCTCCTCCTCCGTATCCACCGCCTCCATGGCCTCCTCCTCCGAGAGTAGGGTAGTAGGGGTTGTAGTTTCCGTAAGCGTACGTGGCGTGCGGCTTGTAATAGGAGAATCCGTCCTTGTAGCCGTAGCGTTTGCCCTTGTTGTAGACTTTCTTGTTGTTAATGTAGTTGTGGTTATCGTACAGTCCCTTGTTTCTAAAAGAAAGAAATCGCTGGGTAATGTTTGCTCGCGTGTCTCTCGTTTACCGCCGCGTCCCTCTTTTGCTTCCCCCACCCCTCATTCTATCTCACTCGTTCTCGCTATTGTACACGCGAAAACACGCGGACAGAAATTGGTGAAACTCACGACCAATGGCCTTGGTTACACCTTAGATTTACCATAGCGTTCCTCCAATCCCACGCAGCCTTCTTTATTTCTACTGGAGATTCAAGAACTGAAAGACACTTACATGTATCCGAAGTTGCTCTTGTAGTGGTTGTTCTGCTGGTATCCATCATGGCCGTACAGTTTTCCGTACTTGTCGTATCCCTTCTTGTACGCGCCACCGTAATGCTTTCCGTAATTGTCTCCGTATCCTTTGTTACCGTAGGTGTTCGAGTGAGCGTTTCCCAGGTTTGGGTAGTAGCCAGGAGAGTAGTAGGAAGGCGCTGAAGCTTGTACGTAAGCAGCCTGCAAAACCACAAGAGGATGCGTCACTGACTAGCCAAAAAACACACCGCACAGCTATGCCAAACGATGTATACTACAGCGCTTATATTCTCAGTGCGGTTTCGTACTTGGGGCCTTATTCTATCTAAACATAAGAGATGGCAGTATCAGTGTTTAAAACGAGCAATCTTTGCCGAGCTGTCACACAATGACGTGACACGGAGACCATTAAACAGTTATTATACGATACCGTACAGTCATCTGACCGTCCTGAATACTAGAATACACATCAACTGTCGTGTCGGAACGAATTTAGAGCACGCGAGCAAATCGAGTCACGGCCCGCGATAGACCGACTCGATCGCTAACGAACTTAGTGAACTAATAAAACCAAAGAACGTTTGTCAACGTCAACTGGGAACTGATAGAGCTTGTTTGGGACAGCCACGCCGACCCTACGTACCGCGTAGCGTTAAACCACTGGCTTGACTGTCCGGGGGTGGGGGTGTCACCGAGTGTGCACGGGTAAATAACTACTTACACCGTGACAGGCCTACATACGAAACGATGTAACAGAGGACGAGCTACTGTACGGTCATAGCGTTAAACCAGTGTCGTATCATGACCCTTATAGAGTATGTATTCGTGTATAGGTGTGCATGTGTCTAGATTGTATAGAGTGTTGGCGTATAGGTGTATAGAGTATAAGTGTATCTTTAGGTACAGGTGTCTAGAATGTATAAAGTGTTGGCGTAGAGGTGTATACGTGTCTAAATTGTATAGAGTATAGGTGTATAGAGTATAGGTGTATATTTAGGTACAGGTGTCTAGAATGTAGAGAGTATAGGTGTGTAGGTGTATGCGTGTCTAGAGTGTATAGATTGTAGAGAGTATAGGTGTATAGGTATAGATGCTTGCGTGATCACATAGTAAGATGCGGTACATGTGTTAGATGCGAGACAGGTTCGCTGCTGTAGACTTACCAGGCATATAGCCGCCGCTATAGTAATGATGATATTCATTGTCCTGCAAAAGAAAGACTTCAAATTAGTAAGCTTCAATGCTCACACAGTCGCATTCAGTTATCTCTAGTAATAAAAGCTTGCCGAGTTTTCAGGTTTTTGTGTGTAATTCTTAATAACAAGTTAACAACGTGAGGGTTAAGTTAGATAGACAATGAAGAAGTAAACACGCGATATCTTTCGATTGTGAAACAGTTTCACACAGAATTGAAGTAAAGCGTCACATTTCAAAAACGTGAATAAGCAAAACACCGGCACGACTACGCGATAAAATCAGGAAATGCTCGTCGTATGCCTACACAATCCCACGCCAATGCTACCTCCTCGAATGCAGTCAGTCGACGCTTTCACTTACCTTTGTTAGTAATCCTTTCGTATCCTCACAAAGTGCGCACAGGCTAGGAGCTCGGACCAGTACTGTGAGCACTTTCACATCGATCAGGTTTTATACTCGCCACGGTGTCAATGCGACCCGCGTTAGCGCGCAAGCTTGCATGCTCCACCTGAGCGCTGAACGCACGCCGAGAGCGTCACCAGAGTTGTCATCGAACTTCGCCGGCGGCTAGGGGACAGTGGGTCATAAAGGTGGGGACCAAATAATTGCGGCAGAGGCGCGATGCCCGAGTGCAAACTAGTGTGCGACACTCGCCTCGCTCGCCAATGTTCAAATTACGGGGGCGAAAGGTTGTAGACAAAGTGGATAATTAAGGCCAGGTTTTTACCCGTTGGTATGTCGTAATGAATGACAAGGGCTGTCAACCTATGGCCCAGCACACCCGCACACTAAGCATGCACAGTCTGGCCCTCTGAAGAAAAATATACGCATGAAACGCGCGAAGTTCTGAAGGCGGGAAAATCTGCCCCTTTATTATTTCGTCTAGAAAAACATTCGCGATTGGAAGTTCGTCACATGAAAAATGGGGACAGAACTTTAAATTGATATGACTAGAATTCATAGCAGTTAGGATAAATTCGAATTATAAAAGCAGTGAGAATAATTGCTATGGAAAAGTATAGGAACAGCGGCGTGGGGTTATAAGTGAAAGACGCCAGCGAAAATAAAGTTGAAACATATTTTCGTGGTTCGCAAGGTATCGGGCACATGTCACATTCCATATGCATGAGCAAAACGAGTGGATATCGCACAAAGCAAGAAAACAGGACACATGAGTGCGAAGAGTTGATGGCGAAAGCGAGCGAGCGAGCGAGAGAGAGAGAGAGAGAGAGAGAGAGAGAGAGACGGCGCGCGAGAAAGAGAGAGACGGCGCGCGAGAGAGAGAGAGAGAAAGCGCGTGAGAGAAGTGGGGAGAAAGCGAGCGAGAGAGAGAGAAACAGAGAGACAGAGAGAGAGAGAGAGAGCGACAGTGAGGGGGAAGATAGTGAGCGAGCGAGCGAGCGAGAAAGAGAGAGAGAGAGAGAGAGATCGCCCGCGCGAGAGAGAGAGAGAGGGCGAGAGAGAGAGAGAGAGTGGAGAGAGAGAAAGGAAAGAGCACAAGAAAAAGGCAGAAATCTGAGAACGAAAGCGCACACAAGAGAGATGAGACGATTAGAAATGAAGAAAAGAAGACGAAGGAGAAACCGCGCGGCGAAAGAACGAACAAAGAAAGAAAAAGAGGTGGGAACAAGATAGTGAAAGAAAGCGAAAGAGAGCGAAAGAGAGAGCAGGATTATATATATATATATAATTATACGTAAAAACACATGGACATTCATCAAAAGAAAAGAGAAAGAGACACATGTTCTCAAAAACTTGCAAAAGAAAATTTGACACCTCTTTCAATTTTTATATTCATATATTTTCATCTCGCTCTCTCTCTCTCTCTCTCTTTTTTTTTTCTTTCTCTCTACCTGTCAATCTATCTAGCTATCGATCTATCTATCTATTATAATTATACATATATAAATATATATAAAGGAGCTATATAATTATGCATTTAATCTCGTCTTTTTACCCCCACTTTTCACGCCTGTAATGTTACGCGGCATTTTGCAATCTATTTTGCTCTCGGCTATCAGTAGACGCTCTTTGAAGCGGTCTACATTGCCTTGCAATGCTTCATGATGGGCGCAGCAGCTAGCGTACGTAATCGGCAGTGCTGTTTGTGTCAAAATCATCAGTCCCGAAGTCACACCGACTGCTATTTTTTATCGTGTTTGCGGTTATAGGTCGCGAACGCAACCACTTTCTTCTGCCAGCACACGATGGCTTGTGTCGCCATCGCGTACGTGCCGTGACCGCGTTACGAGGCGTAAATTTTGCAACGGATGTTGATGGCGGTGGACACACACCAGTAGGTCATCGTGGGGGCGGTCAAATAGTTTACAGCTCAGCGTGGCTGATGGAAAACTTGGCTGATGAAAAACTTGGGCGAAAGGTGTAACTGGGTAAACAAGGACACGGGGAATGTTGCCACTAGGCAGAAATTACACGCCGGCACAATAGAAAGTTCTAAGCAGCATCTCTCCTCCGGCTCCTCATGTGTTAGTTACGTCTTTGTCAACTTTGTATTGTGCTAGAGATCAGTAAGTGGAACAACGAAATAATGCAGGCAATTATTTCTGAGCATTCGACAGACATAAAACGAATTTCACAAACATACGTTTTTTTGAAATTTTGAGGCTGACCGGCGCGCGCTGTCTCGGTAAGCGATTTCTTGTGAATGATACGCTACTGCTAAACATTTAACAATCAGATCAATTGAAATCTCGCTAATACACAAAGCGCGCAAATTAAAGAAAAATTAAAAGACGAATGAAAAGCGACTGCGACACGGATTCGTTGCGTTTCTAATCATCTCTGTATTTTCTCTCTGCGTCTCTCTGTCTCTATATCTTTCTCTCTCTATCTCGTTCTCGCTCTCCCATAGTCATAGTCACGTTTTCTCAATATCTATTTCGTTCTCTCGATATACATACACTTTCTCTCACACATATACACACATATTTTATAATATATATATATATGAATTGATGGACGAATAGGTTGATGGGCAGAGGGATGGACGGACGGATGAATAAATCGATGGATGGATACATGAATGGTTGGAGGGACGGACGGGACGTTAGACAGATGGACGGATTGATAGATGAATGGATGGACGGATGGATTGAAAGAAATATAAATAGGTAGATAGACAGTCACCCTGTTGTCTTGCAAGATCGACGCAACCAATATTTATTTCAAGTAATGGTAACTCGACTGTTACTGTAAATATGTGTCATTTGGATTCGCGCACTCGCTTTCCGTGACCAATTCTACATGATGGGGTATATTTGTGCCGCGAGATTGTACCCGCACAGCGTCATGTTTTAAAACATCAACAAATTGCATACGGCTTGGCAAAACCGTCGAATAGTCACGCGTCCGAGTCTGGGTCAGTAAGTCTGTGTGCTAAGTAACGAAATGTTGAGTCAGGGCGGGATGTTGTCATTTGTGTCAATTTCGTCACCCGCCACGTTTTCGTCTCGGGTGAGTAGAACGTCTCTCTGCTCTGACGCGGTGCCGCAGAGTAGAAGAGTAGCAAGTCTGCATACACGTGCGAATACATCGCAGTGACAATGCTTGGGGAACAACATCAGAAAATGCATCTAACTGTCTGCTGCTGGTGCCGAAATATATCCAGCGGCCTTTATTTTGAGTTGACCACTGAGAGATTTCGGTAGAAGCTTAATAAAATTACACATATGCGTCAGGTATCGCCGCCTATGTCTGTATATAACCTCGTATGCTCAGCTAAACTGACACAGCAATATCGACAATATCAATATAATGAAAATATAATAATAAAATATACCATATATATATATATATATATATATATATATATATATGTATGTGTGTGTTTGTGTGTGTGTGCGCG
>NW_014577270.1:232214-235499 GCF_000485595.1 Priapulus caudatus | reverse complement strand
AAATAATAATAATACATATATATATATATATATATATATATATATATATATACTTATGTGTGTGCTGTGCGTGTGTGCGCGCGCGTGCGCGCGTGCGTGTGTATGTATGTGTGTTTGTGCTCGTGTACGCGAGCGTGTGTGTGACCTGCTAAACCGAGTGTCTGGTTTTGGTTTTTAAGCAAAATTTTATGTTTAAATAAAATAAAAGTTATGTTATATATTATTATAGTCTATAGCTCTATAAGTTAAGTGAAATATAAACCGTAATAGCAACGCAACTAAATTCATACACTTTTCAAGTGTTTCTAGACTTGACGTAAAGCTGGTGCATTGTATTGGATTAAAAAAAACATCTGACTGTGTTTACACAGAGTTAATATTCGTCATCGCTTTCAGCCATCTTAAAGAGCAAGCTTTTTAACCCAAAAACGTGTATGAAAAAGATACCTATTAAATGTTTTTAAATTAAGTTTCAGAGCTAGTCAAGAACACATTCTAATTATTGGCCCTCTTAGACGCCATCTTGATTGTTAATTTTCAGGACCAAATACGAATACAAGCTCTACTTTAATTTAGGCGTTAAGCAAACACATAGAACAACAATATAACTCTGCATCAAAATTAACTCTTCACTTGCGTGGTTAGTCACAAGTTATGGGCGCAAGAGGCACAAAAGTCGGTCGCTGGGATTGAGGCGCCATCTGTGGGAGAAGGAATGTAGCAAAAGTTCCTAATCACGCAACCATGCTAGTTAGTGATAACAAAGTTGTTATGTGAAAGCATAAAAAATTCGGTCTTTTCGGAGCGTATACTCATGTATGACCTATTAAAGACACAATGATCTAATACGCGGTACTAATAAAAAACACACAAAACATATTACAACCACAAATTACGGGTTTCATCAACAGTAGTTCTGTATGCTACATTGAATCGCAGCGCCATCTGTTGGGTAGGTTAATGGAACGAGACACGGAGAGTATTCAGCCGTGCGATTTATGTTGATTGAATAATGGCTTGCGAATTTCCTATGACTAATGCTATTTTGCTAATGATATCACCCCTAAATTCATCGCAGATATACATGTATGTTGCCTACTTACGGTTTAGTATGGGGATCGATAAATGTTATACTATACATGCGATCATTTGCCATTATTGGCGCGAATTCCCTTCATAATATAATGTACAACGCCGGTATATATGCATTCGAACGAGCGAGAGGCAAGGATACATGAAAGACACACCCAACGGAAATTCCAATGACACACCGCATAAAAAGTTCATGCCATGTATTACTTACACTGAGCATCGAGAAATAAGGTTCGCTACTCGTAGAAATGAAAGATGTTGGGGCCTAATCGAATCAACAACCTACATTGTAAGTCTATGCAGTGGATACGGCGAAAATTCATATCAAGAAGTGGTGGATCAGATGATTAGGGCTAGATTCGCATTAACGCAAAAGATTGAGTTGAAGGCTATGGAGAACCTTTGCTCACTAAACGTACTTTACTGGCTATATCTTTAGGGAAATGGAGAAAGAGATCGCGAGTATATAGCCAGGCGGAGAGAGAGGGGGAGAGGGTGGAGAGAAGGGAAAAGTAGAGAGAGAGAGAGAGAGAGAGAGAGAGTTATCCAATATTAATTATTACAATTTATATAACTATAATTCCATACAACTTATAAAATATATTTATACAATATAATTTATACAATTTATACAATAATTGCGGACGTTCAACTCTTTCGCGATGTTTTCGCTATTTGTTCTCGATTCTGAATTGAAGTGAACGGAAGTTTATGCGTAACGTGTAGGGCGCTTACGTGAGGGATAACCTTGGCATGTAGAGGAGACTAAAGCATATGAATGTAAGAGGGCATATCCAACCTCAATCCGGCATCCCGACCAAGAGACGCTTGATATCACGCACCGATCTCGTGAACATCATATAGTTATACGTGTGCCGTTTTTTTATTTGCATGAAAAAAAAGAAGCACATAAAACTCATCAAAGTAACTGCCCGCGTTTAACGTGTTTGTTATGTTGCCAAACAGTAAGCTCTTTTATTTTCGGGTTGTGTTCTCACTAAGCTTTGCTCTCATGCGGAGAACGAGTTGCTTGCCTAACGTGTCATGTTTTCGCAACGTGATTAGAAGTTACAGTTTTGTTCACGAAATTGGTTTTCGTTTTTGCCAAATACGGCATCTATCACAAGAAAATCCGAAACACCGATCGGCTATGTAGAAACGTTTTCCTCGGAAATGCCGAACTTTTTCAATTGTGTATTATCTAGGTCTGTAATAAGTATGACGTGAGGAGTGCGGTTTGTTTGGCGCCTAAATAAACATTGGACAGCACAAAATAATATTAGCTACACGTGAGTTGTCATTCTTTAGCTACACACTTTAGCCCATGGTCCACTCACGCCTGCGGCGACCACCAGCCAGCTTTTCGCTTCGTTTTGGAACAGCGCAGGGCAACCCGATTCGCGGAGACTGTTTAGTGCTCGTAGATAAACTATTGATATACCGCTGTCACGTGGCCTATATGGCAGAACGTAAAAGTTGACGGGTAGCGCGAGAGCCGCATACTTTGACGCTTCTATAAGCAGTCAATAATTGGAGAACCAGAGAGAGAAGGGGAGGAGAGATAAGGGGACATAGCTTCCGTGCGTGGTGCGGGGATGAATTTATTATGGTACCGTGTTTTGTATGATTATCCGCCAGTGTTATGCGACCAGCATATGCGCCTGTCCTCGATGTACACTAATACTACATAGCCGTTGAGAGGCGAGTAGGACTTAAGAGAGATTACCCACCGTCTCTCGCTCTCTCATCTCTCTCTGTCTCTGCTCTCTCTCTCTCGGGGTCTCCTCGCTCGTCTCTCGTCGTCTCTCTCCTCTCTTTCTCGCTCTCTCTTCCTCTCTCTCTCAGCTCTCTCCTCTCTCGTCTCTCTCTCTCTCGCGCACGCTCATCATCTCTCTGCTCCATCTCTCTCGTTGCTCTCGTCTCCTTTCCTGCTCTCATCATCTTCTCAGGGTCTCCTCCTCTCTCTAGCTCTGTCTGTCTGCTCTGTCTCTCTGTCCCTGTCTGTCTTTCTCTCTCTCTCTCTCTCTCTCGTCTCTCTCTCTCTCTCTCTCTCTCTCTCTCTCTGCTGCCTTCTCTCTCTCTCTCATCTCTCTCTCTCTTCTTTCTCTCTCTCTCTTCTCTCTCTCTCTCTTATCTCTCTCTCTCGTCTCTCTCTCGTCTCTCTCTCTCTCTCTCCCTTCTCCGTCTCCTCTC
>NW_014577270.1:226732-232189 GCF_000485595.1 Priapulus caudatus | reverse complement strand
TTTTTTATTTGCATGAAAAAAAAGAACCAACATAATAACTCATCAAAGTAACTCCCCGTTTAACGTGTTTGTTATTTGCCAACAGTAACTCTTTTATTTTCGGTTCGTTCTCCTAGTTTGCTCTCATGCGGGGACGAGTTGCTTGCTAACGTATCATGTTTTCGCACGTGATTAGAAGTTACAGTTGTTGTACGGAAATGTTTTTCGTTTGCCCAAATACGCTCTATAATAAAATCCGAAAACCGATCGGCTATGTAGAACGTTTCCTCGGAATGCGAACTTTCAATTGCTGTTATTATCTAGGTCTGTATAAGTATGACGTGGAATCGGGTTTGTTGGCACTAATAAACATTACACACATAATATTACTACACGTGAGTTGTCATTCTTTACGCTACACACTTTAGCCCATGGTCCACCACGCTCCGACCACTAGCCCACTTTCGCTTCGTTTGAACCGAGGGCAACCCGATTCGCGGACTGTTTAGTGCTCGTAGCATAACTATTATATTACCGCTGTCACGTGCCTATATGGCAGACGTAAAGTTGACGCGGTAACGCGAGAGCCGCATATTGACGCTTCTATAACAGTCAATAATTGGAGAACCAGAGAGAGAAGGGGAGGAGAGAATAGAGGGGAATAGGGCTCCCGTGGTGCGGGGATGAATTTATTATTACCGTGTTTGTATGATTACCCCAGTGTTATGCGACCAGCCATATTGCGCCTGTCCTCGATGTACCACTATACTTACATAGCCGTTGAAGAGCGAGTAGGCGTTAGAGAGATTACCCACCGCTCTCCCTCTCTCTCCTCTCTCTTCTCTGCTCTCTCTCTCTCTCTCCTCGCTCTCCTCTCTCTCTCTCTCTCTCTTTCCTCGCTCTCTCTCTCTCTCTCTCTCTCTCTCTCTCTTCCCCGCTCTCTCTCTCTCTCTCGCACGCTCTCTCTCTCTCTCTCTCTCCTCTCTCTCTCTCATCTCTCATGTCTCTGCTCTACACACTCTCTGTCTCTTCTCTCTCTCCTCTCTCTCTCTCTCTCTTTTTCTCTCTCTCTCTCTTTCTCTCTCTCTATCTCTGTCTGTCTGCTCTGTCTCTCTGTCGTTATGTCTGTCTTTCTCTCTCTCTCTCTCTCTCTTTCCTCTCTCTCTCTCTCTCTTTCTCTCTCTCTCTCTTCTCTCCTCTCGCTCTCTTTCTCTCTCTCTCTCTCTCTCTCTCTCTCTCTCTCTCTCTCTCTCTCTCTCGTCTCTCTCTCTACTCTCCTCTCCTCTCGCTTTCTCCTCTCTTCTCTCTCTTTCTCTCTCTCTCTCTAACTCCTCCTTCTCTCTCTCTCATCTCTCTCTTCCTCTCTCTCTCTCTCTCTTTGTATACATTATTTCATCACCCGACACACGCTCGTCTCACTACTATCTGAAGCCGGACGACGGTGTGTGGGCGAAGCACAAACTCACGCTATACCGTGAACACAATTTACCACCAGAACGGCCGCTAACTCGCATAATAAGCGGGGGGCACTTAACGTTTTGCGGTGCAACGCTGTCACGTGGGCGTTACGACGGACAGAGACGCTCACTATTCGAAAATTACAGACGCCATCTCCGCTGGTGAATCGACCGTTACGCCCCTCTCATCTTATTCCAATTTTTTTTTACCGGTCGATCGCGACGCGACGGGCGACGTGTGACGCTGCAAAAAGTGTCGCGAGCTAAGGTGATAGCGATGATAATTCGACGCGCTTTCGAACGACCTAATTCGCGGCGCGTGCAGAGCAGCGCACCGGCAAACGTCGTCATCGTCGTCACGGTATAAAACATGAGCGTGTAACCCGCGTCTCCGCACTTCCTCATCTTCTTCGTCATCTGAAGTCACACGTCCGACGCCCTGCATTCGCATCCAGGTAGGTGCTTTTAACTGCATTCGGTTACAGTTTCGGGTTCGGTTTTTGCACGCGACTCGATTCGGTTGACGTTGCATGCGTACGGCAACGCTGGCGTGGGTTTACCTGACGCCTGAGATGCGTGGCGAGCGAGTTAGTGTAATGAATTTTAAGCGTGCGGTCATTCACGTCGCTGACAAGAAAAAAACGAACGTAAAAATGCGAAAATATTGTCGCGCAAAAATTGCTGCTAAAGTGCGTTCGCTTTTACTGAGTGCAGTTAGTCGATTGTCGGCGGCGTAAAATTGTTTCTAAGACGTAATATAAGTTAATGCATCTGTGCTGGTTTCAGCGAATAGTCACATCGCTGCACGTATGTAAAACGTGTGGTCATTAAACTAATGTATCCGTAATGGTCACTCATTTTATGTTTTTATATTGGTTTTTATAAAATATTGAATAAAACTGAAATCACCTCGTGAAAATACGCTACCTTGAGGATAGCTTTAATAATAAAACTAACCATTTATCTTTTTTTACAGGCAGCCATGAAAGTACTTCTTACGTTAATAGGCTTAGCCCTACTGGTAATTATACCTTATTATATTTGCTTTATATTCTAATTTGTTCAAAAAATTCCTTTTTGCCTACCTGATAAATATGTTCGTGATAAAGTCATTCAACTAACGAAAAACCTCCCACCAATATACCGCCACATTAACGTATAGCACATTTCATTTTTACGCGTTCTTTGAATCACTCGAATCAATCGATTCAAATTACTATTGTTCTCATTCAATCTAGTTAGGATCAAGTTACGGCTCTGGTTACGGACAAAGCGGCGGCGGCGGGGCCGGCGGAGGAAGAGGCGGCCCGTATGACGTCACCTACGACAAGGGTGGCTACGCTTACGGCACGAGGGGAGGTGGCGCTGCGAACACTGCAGCCGAATCCGTGAACTACAAAAAGACGGGAACGCTGTCGGACTACGACAAGGACGAGAGCAACAAGAAGAACGAGCGAACGAAGACCAGCGGCTACGAGTTCTCCTACAAGAAAGGTCACAACTACGTGCGCCCGCAGCTCGGCGTTAACAGAGCCATCCGCAGGCCCATCATAGGCTACATCGGAAGAGGAGGAGGAGGCGGTGGCTATGGCGGTATTGGGGGTGGGGGTGGCTTTGGAGGCGGTGGCTATGGAGGCGGTGGCTATGGAGGCGGTGGCTACGGAGGCGGTAGTTACGGAGGCGGTAGCTACGGAAGTATTGGCGGTGGCTACGGAGGTGGTAGCTACGGAGGTGTTGGCGGGGGCAGCTACGGAGGTATTGGGGGTAGCTATGGAGGTATCGGAGGTAGCTATGGCGGTGGCGTTAGTTATGGTTAAATCCTTGTTGATTTCGGAGATATTATGGCTGTGATAGAGAAACGAATATTACGTTGTTACTAGCCGTATAGTAGAGAAGTAACAATTAAGGCCTATGTCGAAATGCGAACTTCTACATCTAAGAATCAAACTGCATCGCATGATCAAACAGTCATCTGGGTTCGTTCATCTGTAAAATTCGCGCTTGTTATATAATACGGTTTGTCCACGCTCGATCGTTCCTGCTCTTCAGAGCTATTAGAATGATATATTAATGATCTATTACGTACACTACGATTGTCTAACCACTATGTCTACGACGCATATACGCGCTGCTAACTTTCGATTGTTGATGGATCTGCCAATCCGACGCAATAAACCGACGCAGCTGTTGTGTGTGATGAATGATTCGCTGTTTGATCGAGTCTTTTTCCACGACGATTACGCTCGCCATGATCGCGAGTTATGGTTTCCGTCTCGCGTGTTTGTATAGCAAATGCCTTTTCCTTCTTGTGGCAGTCGCGCGCGCGCGCTCTCTATATGTGGCAGGATATGTGCAGGATTAGGTGCAGGGATATGTGGGCAGGATATGTGCAGGGATATGTGCAGGATAATGTGGCAGAAGATTTGCGCAGGATGGCAGGGATATTGTGTAGGCATATGTGGCAAGGATAGTGGCAGGATATGTGCAGGATATGGGCAGGATATGTGCATGGATACTGTGCATGATATGTGGGCATGATATGTGCAGGATAATGTGGCAGGATATGTGCAGGATATGTCTGATGTGGGAGTGAAGGACACCAAGTGGGAAGGCAATCGAAAACTGATTCGCGCGGAATTTGAGAGTCAGGATGGGAACGATTAGTTGCTATGAGGTTCTTACTCATTTATCAGCTATATTCTATACTTGGAGACTAAGTAAGTAGCCCGTAAAAAAACCGCCTTAGTCATTATGTTAGTTTGGCGGACGTGTTCCCGCTTTAAGCTGATTGTCACGATTTATCAGAATAATCTACGGTGTGTAATTATGCATGAAACCGTCATTGGCCGCACGGATGTCGAATACATTAAGGGTGGCTAATGATTCGCTTTGCTTTTTATTAAATTTATGTTGTTCATAAGCTGGATTCTAAATGTGTTTTTGGTTTGTTATTCTTTTTTTTAGCTAGCAGATTTAGCAAAGAAGAATTTAAGCTGCCGGCACATATCGCCTTGCATTAAGAAGTCGCCGCAGCAACCAGGTGGCGCCACACGTCAGACAGCGCGAAGTTGCGTGAAAACCTCGCAGATGTTGATATCCGTATTCGAATAATGTTTTCTTGTGCTCGCCCTTTGGACTGGAACAGATTTTTTAAATCGACGCTTTTTTTCGAGATATCCGACAATATCAAATAAGTCACCGTGGCTGCGATGTAATAATATAACGGAGACACCGCAGAATTGAACGCCTAGGCGGAAATCTTCGCTATGGAAGGCTTGTAATGTGTGTTCTCTAATTCAGAGCACACCGGAGTTTCATCGACGCGCCGCGACGGACGAGATGGCTCGCGTAATACATTACAAGCAGAAACGCGGCGCCTATTTCCGCGCGTTGATTGCTCCATGCGTTGCCAGCAGTTGAAATGCCTGTAAGCGATTCGAAAGCTTCACTGCTGCACACGCTCTCGCTGCTTTCGCTCTTAAGGAAACTTGGAGCCGGCTGCGCACTTCTTTCGTAACAAGAGGGTGAGAATGCCGAGCGCCTGCCGCTGTCGCTCTATCGCCGTTCCAGCCGACGCCGTTTGAATCGCGTACAAAAAAAAAACTGCGAAAACTGGACCGATATGCGAGAGCGAGAGCGAGAGCGAGAGAGCGAAAGAGCGAAGGAGAGAGAGAGAGAGAGAGAGAGAGAGAGAGAGAGAGAGAGAAGAGAGCGATACGGGAGAAAGAAAGAGAGAGAAGAGAGAGCCGTGAGAAGAGAGAGAGCGAGGCGAGAGAGATGAGAGAGAAGAGAGAGCGAGAGAGAAAAGAGAGAGAGAGCGAGCGAGAGAGAGCGAGAGAGAGAGAGAGAGAGGAGAGAGAGAGAGAAGAGAGAGAGAGAGAGAGAGAAGAGAAAGAAGAGAGATACACGTAGGAGAGAGAGAGAGAGAAAGAGAGAGTGAAGAGAGAGAGCGTGAGAGATGAGAGCGAGAGAGAGAGAGAGGGAGAGAGAGAGAGAGAGAGAAGGAGAGAGAGGGAGAGAG
>NW_014577270.1:223208-226707 GCF_000485595.1 Priapulus caudatus | reverse complement strand
TCCTCGCCTCTCCTCCTCTCTCTACTCTCTCTCTTCTCTCTCGCACCCGCTCTCTCTCTCCTCTCTCGCCACGCTCTCTCTCTCTCTCTCTCTCTCTCCTCTCTCTCTCTCTCTCTCGTGTCTCTCTCTCACACACTCTCTGTCTCTCTCTCGCTCTCCTCTCTCTCTCTCTCTCTTCTTTCTCTCTCTCTCTCTTTCTCTCTCTCTCTCTCTGTCATGTCTCCTCTGTCTCTCTGTCTCGTCTAGGTCTTCTCTCTCTCTCTCCTCTCTTTCTCTCTCCCTCTCTCTCTTTCTCTCTCTCTCTCTCTCTCTCTCGCTCTCTTTCTCTCTCTCTCGTCTCTCTCCTCTCGTCTCTCCTCTCTCTCTCTCTCTGTCTCTCTCTCTCTCATCTCTACTCTACTCTCGCTCTTTCGTCTCTCTCTCCTCTCTCTCTCTCTCTTTCTCTCTCTCTACTCTCAACTCCCCCTTCTCTCTCTCTCTCTCTCTCTCTCTCTCTCTCTCTCTCTCTCTCTCTCTCTCACTTTTCTTTCCTTCTCTCCACCCTCTCCCCTCTCTTTTGAGCCCTGTATATACTCGCGATCTCTTTCTCCATTTCCCTCAAAGAGTATAGCCTATGAAGCTACGTTTAGCTATAAAAGTCTCCATAGCCTTCAACTCAATCCTTTTGCGTTAAGGCGAACTCTAGCCCTAATCATCCGAATCCACACTTCTTTGGTATGAATTTTCCGCCCTATCCAATGCCATATGCACCTTACAATGAGCCGTGTTGATTCGATTTAGCGCTCCAACATCTTTCATTCCTACGAGTCTACGCCGCAACCTTATTTCTCGCATAGCTCAATGTACCAGTAATACATTGCATGAGACTTTTTATGCGCCGCTGCTGGTCATTGAATTTTCCTTGACGTGTGTCTTTTCATGTATCCTATGCAAACTCTCTCTTCTCTCGATATGCATATATAGCGGCTTGTACATTATATTATGCAAGCGAAGTCGCCGCCAATAATAGCGCAAATCAGTCGCATGCTATAGTATATACATTTTATCGATACCCCATACTAAACCCGCTAAGTAGGCACATACACTGTATACTGCGATGAATTTAGCGGGTGAGTATCATTAGGCAAAACTAGCATGTAGTCAGAGGAAATTCGCAACGCCATTATTCAATCAACATAAATCGCACGCTGAATACTCTCCGCTGCTCTCGTTCCAGTTAACCTACCCAACAGATGCGCGCTGCCCGATCAATGTTAGCATACAGAACTACCTGTTGACTGAAAACCCGGTAATTTGCTGGTTGTAAATAATGTTTTTGGGTTTTTTATTAGTACCGCCCGTCATTAGCATCATTGTGTCTTTAATAGTTCATACATGAGTCATACGCTTCCGCCCAAAAGACGAATTTTTTATGCCTTTCACATAACAACTTTGTGTATCACTAACTAGCATGGTTGCGTGATTAGGAACTTTTGCACATTCCTTCTCCCACAATGGCGCCTCAATCCCAGCGACCGACTTTTGTCCCTCTGGCCGCCAAACATATAACTTGTGACTAACCACGCAAGGTGAAGAGTTAAGTTGATGCAGACTTATATTAGTTGTATCTATGTGTTTGCTTAACGCCCTAAATTACAAAGTTAGAGACTGTATTCGATATTTGTCCTGCAAATTAACAATCAAGCACTGCGCGCTCTAGAGCGCAATAATTAGTAATGTGTTCTTGACTAGCCTCTGAACTTAATTAAAAACAATTTAATAGGTATCTTTCATACACGTTTGGGTTAAAAAGCTTGCTCTTTAAGATGCTGAAAGCGATGACGAATATTAAACTAGGGGTGTAAACACAGTCAGATTTTTTTTAATCAATACAATGCACCAGCTTTACGTCAAGTCTAGAAACACTGAAAAGTGTTATGAATTTAGCGTTGCGCTTGGCTAATACCGTTTAGTATTTTCACTTAACTATACGAAGCTATAGACTGATAATAATATATAACATACTTTATTTTATTGTAAACATAAATTTTGCTTAAAAACCAAAACAGACACTCGGCTTTAGCCAGCCGTCACACACACGCTCGCCGTAACACGAGCGACAAAAACACACATACACTCACACACGCACGCGCGCACGGCGCGCGCACACACGCACAGCCACACACATAAAGTATAATATATATATATACTATAAATATATATATATATATAATATAACTATCGTATATTTATTATTATCATTTTTATTATATGATATTGTCGATATGCTGTGTCAGTTTAGCTGAGCATACGAGCCTTATATACAGTACATAAGCGCGATACCTGACGCAGTATGTGCGCTAAATTTTATGAAGCTTCTACCGAAATCTCTCAGTGGTCAATCTCAAAATAAAGGCCGCTGGCATATATTTCGAGAAAGAGAGAGAGAGAGAGAGAGAGAGAGAGAGCGAGAGAGAGAGAGAGAGAGAGAGAGAGAGAGAGAGAGAGGGAGAGACGGTGGGTAACCTCTCTAACGCCTACTCGCTCTTCAACGGCTATGTAGTATAGTGGTACATCGAGGACAGGCGCAATATTGCTGGTCGCATAACACTGGGGTAATCAATACAAACACGGTAATAATAAATTCATCCCCGCACCACGGGAGCCCTATTCCCCCTCTATCTCTCCCTCCCCCTTCTCTCTCTGGTTCTCCAATTATTGACTGTTATAGAAGCGTCAAATTATGCGGCCTCTCGCGTTACCCGTCAACTTTACGTCTGCCATATAGGCACGTGACAGCGGGTAATATAATAGTTATGCTACGAGCACTAAACAGTCCCGCGAATCGGGTTGCCCTCGTTTCCAAACGAAGCGAAAGTGGGCTAGGTGGTCGGAGCGTGGTGGACCATGGGCTAAAGCGTGTAGTGTAAAGAATGACAACTCACGTGTAATAATATTATGTGTGTAATGTTTATTAGCGCCAACAAACCTGATTTCCACGTCATACTTATACAGACCTAGATAATACAGCCATTGAAAAGTCCGCATTCCGAGGAAAACGTTCTACATAGCCGATCGGTTTTCGGATTTGATTTATAGAGCGTATTTGGCAAAACGAAAACAATTTCCGTGACAACAACTGTAACTTCTGATCACGTCGAAAACATGAAACGTTAGCAAGCAACTCGTCCCCGCGTGGGAGCAAACTAGGAAACGAACCGAAAATAAAAGAGTTACTGTTGGCAAATAACAAACACGCTAAACGGGGAGTTACTTGATGAGTTATTATGTTGGTTCTTTTTTTCATGCAAATAAAAAAACGCTGCAACGTATATATATATATGTCAGAGATCGGGGTAATATCAAGCGTCTTTGGTCGGGATGCCGGATTGAGGTGTGTATATGCTCTCTTACATCATATGCTTTATTCCCCTACATGCAAGGTTATCCTCACGTAAGCGCCTACACGTTACGCATGAACTTCCGTTCACTTCAATTCAGAATCGAGAACAAATAGCGA
>NW_014577270.1:218134-221695 GCF_000485595.1 Priapulus caudatus | reverse complement strand
TCTGCACATATCCTGCACATATCCTGCACATATCCTGCACATATCCTACACATATCCTGCCCATATCCTGCGCATATTCTGCACATATCCTGCACATATCCTGCACATATCCTGCACCTATCCTGCACATATCCTGCACATATCCTGCACATTGCAGCGTAGATAACCAGCTGCAGTGCGAATACCCGCTACTAGAGAAGTCGCTCGAGTTCACATAAATTCTTCACTTCTGATTATTTGCCGATGCCGCGACATCACATTACAGCACTGGTGATAAGGCGTCCGTGGTTAGATGTAAGGATATTAATTGAAAGTGGTTTCATATAACCGCACGCAGTGACGGATCAAAGAAATGACCGACAGATGAGAGAATTTGAGCAGCGGGTGATACTGACGGGGCAAATTATAATAGTTTTCGGCTTAAATCGCCACTGTATAAACGAAACAAATAAAGTAAATCTTAATCTCAGGCCTCCACTTCAAGACTATACAGATAGTTTGTTGATAGATTAATTGCGACCAAATGCTGGGAGAGGCAGATGAGAAGCAAATGGAGGTTTGAAATTTCCATAACTGACTCAGTACTTACATTAATTTTCGGACAGGGCGGGCGTGGTGGTATATCCGTCTATGGGTACGTGCATGAAAATGTACGGTGAATACAAATGTTAATTTTAGCGAGTCGATATTTTCTACTAACGTCAGTGAGTACATGTAAATAAATAAATCCATATCGAAATATTCAATCAGCAAAGATTGAATGCGTAATTGCATGGTGCTTTGGCCGTCAATATTGATAGTCCAGACGTACGCTGCAAATCAAAATTTAATATATATAACGAGTTAATTATTTGTACTCAAATCAGTGAGTAAAATTATAAAGAGTCCACACATGAATATTCAGCTAGCAGAGCTTGAATTAGCGATACTACTCTAGCCACACTCGTCTTGTTAATTACCAATTTACATGTCACGCGCAACAGCAACACGCCAATAAACGCTTCTAAATAATGTAATGATCGATACATACATAATTGATATGCACATGGATTAAATGCGTGCTAGTTCCCAGTAGAACTACATCTCTCTCTATATACACGCTAGTGCTGCATAGAAGCGGTACATGCGCCACATTGCGCGCTCTCTGCAGCGGTCATACATTTTCCCTTAAAGGGCCGGACACACTAGGCGATTTTCACCGGCGACTCAGTCGGGCGACTCAATCGCCGGTGAAAATCGCCTAATGTGTCCAGTCAGTCGCCGCCGATTTGCAGCGGCGACTTAGTCGCCCGATTCGATCGCAACGTTTTGATATTCGCCACTTTTTAATCAATCGCACTTCAGTCGCCTAGTGTGGCCGGGTCGGCGAATTAGTCGCCCGATTGTACAATTCATCAGCCAATCAAACGGTGCCATTTTCAATCATGTGACTATCAATCTAAGTGGCGCGAGTGTTTTAGTATTGCAGCGGGAGAAAAATCGCAGATGAATCGCGCTGATATTCGCCTAGTGTGTCTACTCTCAGTCGCCCGACTCATTCGCCGGCGACTCACTCGCCTGAAAAATTGCCTAGTGTGTCTGGCCCTTTAGAAACACACATGTGCCTGTCTGTTCGGGATATAGACCTACACTCCATCACAGAACACGCGAAGTCCTGCGCGTGTTGCGCGTCAGCATGCATACTAGCCTGGTATGACTTGGTTTGCTTAATATCCCCAATCCATTAGCAGCGGGCGAATGTAAAATCACACACTAAAACGCACATTAATATTGAATATGTTTTGGATGGAGACCATACTCGGATGTCTAGCCAACGGGATGTAGGAAACCAGCATAACGCAATGCTTTCTATATACGCAAAGCCCGTTTGACAGTCAGGTACGTCGGGGGATAAACGCGAAATCCGACACGGTATTCAAAATCTTTTTAGAGAAAAAGTGGAAAGTTGAGGAGGAGAAATCTAACTACGCAAATATTCTCACGTCACGCGAGTTCTTGGCGAACAAAATACGGGTTTGATGATAGTAGCGTGTACGGCGTAAATAATAGATTTTTCTCTGGTGAGGAATATTAGATACGAATGCATGAATAACCAACCAGTCGATTAAACGCCAGCGGATGAGAATCCATGATGTAATCGTCATGTCAGCCCACCTGCTCCCGCTTTCAGCACCAACATGCAATCAAGTATGCCAGAAAGCAATTTTGAAAAAAAATATCGGCTACAAATATCACGATGAACTACTCCGTTGAAGCTTGATGTGTGTGTGTGTGTGTGTGTGTGTGTGTGTGTGTGTGTGTGTGTGTGTGTGTGTGTGTGTGTGTGTGTGTGTGTGTACACACTAAAGCCTCCCATCATCCTGCGCATAGTTCGCACATAGCTGCACATAAGTTCCTGCAGCATATCCGGCCACTATATCTGCCCCTATCCTGTCAGCATATCCTGACATCATACCTGGCACATGCACGCGATATCGGTCCGAGTTTTTCGCAGTTTTTTTTGTACGCGATCGAAACGCGTGGGCAAACGGCGATAGAGCGACAGCGCATGCGCTCGGCATTCTCGCCCTTTTGTACGAAAATCGCAGCCGGGCAAAGTTTGCTTAAGAGCGAACGCAGCGAGAGCGTGTGCAGCAGTGAAGCTTTCGAATCGCTTCAGGATTCAATGTGGCAACGATGGAGAATCAACGCGCGGAAATAGCGCGCGTTTCTGCTTGTAATGTTTACGGAGCCATCTCTCCGTGCGGCGCGTCGATGCAAACTCGGTGTGTCTAGTATTAGAACACACATTACAGCTTCCATAGCGAGATTCCGCTAGGCGTTCAATTCTGCGGGTCCGGTTATTATACATCGCAGCACGTTACTTATTGATATTGTCGGATATCTCGAAAAAAGGTCGATTAAAAATCTGTTCACAGTCCAAAGGGCGACGCACAAGAAAACATTATTCGAACGGATATCAAACATTGCGAGTTTTCACGCAACTTCGCGGTCTGACGTGTGGCGCCACCTGGTGCTGCTGGGACTCTTAATTGAAGGCGATATGGTTGGGCAGCTTAAATTCTTCTGTAATCTGTAGTAAAAAAAAGAAAACAAACCAAAAACACATTTAGAATTCCAGCTTATGAACAAAATAAATTTAATAAAAGCAAAGCGAATCATTAGCCACCCTTTTTATTCGACATCCGTGCGTCCAATTACGGTTTCATGCATAATTAACACCGTAATTAATTTGATAATCGTGAAATCGTTAAAGGGGAACACCGCAACTAACATATGACTAAAGGTGTTTTTTTAGGGCTACTTACTTAGTCTCCAAGTATAGAATATAGCTGATAAATGAGGAAGAAACCTCATAGCAAACTAATCGTTCCCATCCCTGACTCTCCAAATTCCGGGATCAGTTTTCGATTGCCTTCCCCACTTGGTGTCCCTTCACTCCCACATCAGACATATCCTGCACATATCCTGCACATATCCTGCACATATCATGCACATATTCTGCACATATCCTGCACATATCCTGCACATATCCTGCACATATCCTGCACATATCCTGCA
>NW_014577270.1:213011-215637 GCF_000485595.1 Priapulus caudatus | reverse complement strand
ATATATATATATATATATATATATATATATATATATATATATATATATATATATAATATGAAACCCACGAGACCTACTATTTCAGCCAACAATAGTTGCAGCATCGTGTACCGAGTCGTAATTGCTACTCACCGCACGTGACACAAATCAGCCAATCAGTCGTTTATTGCATATGTTCATATATACGTATCGCATATGCTGGTTATTGGATGTCGCTGGGACCAGCATATTGAATAGCGTATTGACATGAGATGCGGGCGGTATTTACATACGGTGAGTTAGATCGATAGGTTATCATTGCGAATATTGAACCCGCCTTGCAAAGATCCATCTGTTCTACAAATGTTAGCCCGAATTGTTAGCCCCACGCTCAACCGACGTCATATATACACTCGTGGCCATATACGAGTGTACGTGTCGCACCGCCGAGGCTTCTTAATCAAGTTATAGCAAGCTGCATTATGTTGATGATATATGTCATCAACATAATGCAGTTTGCTATAACTTGCTATATCTTACCATGGCTGGAATCTCTGATTGTATAGTTGTCCGTTAACCGGATGCAGTTCGGATTTCCGGTTCCGTTCCTGGTCGGGAACAAACATTCGCTAGCAACTCGGCGGGATCTTCCGTCGCGATTCCGAATCGTCATTTCAAACCGGATGCGTGTAACGTGAGTGCAGACTTCCGAACATCCGATCTGGCTTTGAAAACCGTACCACACTAAGGAGAGTACCGAGTGTGGGGGAGCACGGGTCTTTGAGGAGATACGAAGCTCTAACCCTCTTCAGAAGCGGGACAACGACGGGCCATGGTCATTTTCACGTGATGCTACGTATTTTTAGGATTCATTCAAAAAACTATGGCAGCTCGCAACGTAATATAAGCGGTGTAAATGGCTTGGGTGATTTTTTGTGTAATAGTCAGTATTATATCGGTGGTCATGACAACGATGAGATAGAGCTTCCACACCGCGGCCGATAAAACACGTTTATTATAGCCAGCTACGCAGCACTTGGGCTTTCCACTGTCATAAAGTTATTAACAATAAATGCTGCTCGTATAATACCTGCTTTTACGCCCACGAACAGCACTTGTTCACGCTAAAGGTTAAAAGTGATCCCTAATTGGAATTTTCGCGTTTGTGTATCTGTTAGGTACTGTTAGGACCATCAGTCTATTGCTAGTGCTCCCATTTATTTTTCATGGTCATTTGCACGTGATGCTACATATTTTTCGGATTTATTCAGGAAATTATGGCAGCTTGCACGTCTTATAAACGTCGTGAGTCATATCTATTTCACATTTGAAAAAAAGAAGGATTGTGCCCGAATTTTATATTCACCATAGACAACCTCCCATCGACTAACAGATCTTGAATTTATTTTCTGTTATTATTATTACTTACAATTCACACCGAACATTTTTTTATTTACAATTCTCATCTAGCAAGTCGCGTAACGATATCAACACGGTTGTACAGTGTAATATGATAAATATGTTCAATCGGATTACGATATACCAGAGCATGTTTCCTATTAGCGACATACACGCGCCATCATAGTAAAAGCGCGTTAAACGCTGAAACGAGTAAATCGTCAACGCGTTAAAATATTAGTAAGATCGACGATGCACACCGCACGCGTATAGTCATACAAAATATATCAGCGCCCAATGTGTTTTGATTATTACGCATCAATAGTGAAGAAAACTCCCCAGGGTGAGCGATGTTACGCAATAAGAGCCGCTTGATGTATTAATAGCCTTGTAAATAAGACCATTATCCGATGCCGAGACGGGAAATCCATTTTTAACAAGATTTTACAATAGTATTGATCGCGCAAGCGTACAGCGTACACATATATATTTTCAGCCGCTCGGTATTATTGCACGGTAAATGTTTCACCCATACACGGTAACAATAGACGAAGAGGCAAAAAAACAAACAATAACTGGCAACACAGCAGAATAACTGGCAAAAACTATACGCAAATAGTTTTAGCCGCGCGATATGAAAGCTTTCATTGGATATCAACTGTTCTGGTATTTTCGTATTCTCTGCTATTGAAACATGCACATCAGGTTCTTTATGCGTGTAGCGAACGCAAACATGGCGGACACGGCGCTTTTAGCTCCCCCTGGGGAGCGAGTGTATTCAAACAGTCTCGCCGCTCATGTGCCAGCCTTAAAGGTTCGCAATTTCGTAGTTAACCTAATTGCGATTTGCGTGCGCACAACTCCGAAATTATATTGGACCGTAGCAAAACAGGCCGAATCTAATTATGGAAAAGCCGGCTACACGAATAATTATTGAAGAATTGAGCGAAACGTTATCGCAAAGTTGAACTAATTGAATTCGAATTGAAGTATTGCTGTGAGTAATAACGATAGACGACGTGTATGCGAGTAATAACGATAGACACTTGCATACACGGCGCGTATCGCGTATCTAAAAGCAATCCTGTTTCCCAAGCGGTTTTGTCGCTATTCAACATATTATACATCGTCAGTGCAAACATGTTGCTACTGCATACACGGATTGTCCATTCCCTAAAATGGAAAAAAATTCGTATATCATTATAACTCATATATATATATATATATATATATATATATATATTATTAT